>NW_026691242.1:0-234650 GCF_020826845.1 Diceros bicornis minor
ATATCTCAAATGATGCAACAGAGAAAAATAGCTGGGAAAAAACTCATAGTCTCAGCAACCTGTAGAATAATATCAAGGGGTATAAGACACTTATAGTTGGAATTTCCGAAAGAGTGAGACAAGAATATTTGAGAAAATAGTGGTCAAATACATTTCTAAATTTGATGAAAACTCTAAATCAGCAGATCCAGGAAACTCGATAAATCCTAAGCAGAAGAAACAATACATACACAAATACACAGACACACAAAGAATGTCTACTAAGGCATATTAACAAACAAATTGCTGAAATCCGGTGATAAAGAGAGTATCTTAAAAGTAGCCCATCACATATGGGCACACAAATGAAAGAACGGCAGCAGACTTTTTGACCAATACTGTGAAGCCAGAAGATAATGAAATGACAGCATAAGTGCTGAAAGAAAAAAATCTGTCAGCCAAGAATTCTATACCTAGCAAATCTATCCATTGAAAACAAACACCAACCACATGAGATACCACCACACACTCCTGGAACGGCTGTAACCCAAAAGTGTAACATTACCAAGTGTTGGCGAAGAAACTAGGACCGTCATACATTGTTGGTGGGGATGTAAAATGGTACAGCCATTTTGGAAAAGAGTTTGGCAGTTTCTTAAAAAGATAAGCATCTATTTACTATATGATCCAGCAACTCAATCTTATGAAGATATCCCCAGATAAATAAAAGCATATGTCCACACAAAGACTTGCGCCTGAATGTTCACAGCTCCGTTATTTATAATAGCCTAAAATAGAAACAACCTAAATGTCCATCAAGAGATAAATGAATAAACAAATTGTGGTGGTGTAGCCATGCTGTGGGATTTTATTCACCAATTAAGAAAGAACAAACTACTGATGTGTTCAACAACCTGGATGAATCACAAAAACACTATTCAGAAACAAGAAGGCAGACACAAAAGACTACAGATCATAGGATATCATTTACAGGAAATTTAGAGAAAAATCAAGTGTGTAGAGAGAGCAGATCAATGGCTTCTGGGGCTAGGGTTGTGTATTGGTCAGGGTTCTGCAGAGAAACAGACCCAGTCGAGGAGACCAGGAAACAGAGATTGCGGCCTTACCCAGTTGGGTGGTCACTGCACCAAGAGATCCCCATGTTCCTCCCAATACATTCTGTCTCCCCCACAGCAGTGCTCCACAAGGGGTGTTAGTATATTCTTAATGCCAAGATTAAAGCCATATTTATTCCACTACAAAAAAAGTTACCAAAAATTGTCATCCATTACCACCATTTCTTTTATTTCAATACAAAGAAAATAAGGCTTTTTAGATGACGAAGAGTTAAAAAAGCAAAAATTTTGAGGGACTTTAAAATGATCTATCTTTGCTTATTCTTCTTGACAGCTCTCCTATTATTTATGGGAATCGGGGAATTGTGGCATTCTCTCAAGTCACCTGTAAAGCATCTGGCCTTCATTCGGGGGAACCTGGTTCATGAAAGGACCACTTCTGGCACTGGTCGGGAAGCACTAGGTTGTCAATATTCTAGGCAGATCTGTGGGTGGGTAAACAGCAGGGAACGCTCTTCAGAAGAAGAGCCCCTCGTTTTAAAAGGAAGGCTGGGTCCATACTGCCGACATAGGGATTTCTCTACTCTGAAGGGACCCCACATTGGGGATCTGAATTTGTAATAAATGCCAATTTCTTCGTTTACGATATTGTTACATTCTTACTAATCACAACATATGTACTAAAACCTAATCAACAATCTATCAAAGAACAAAGCAACATACAGAAAACATCCTCAGGACGTAAACGCCTGCCTGCAAAGAGTAATTGTGCTGTTTAATTGACTATCGGTAAAGGTTTACAAAATGGCCATTGCAAATGCTGTCAAGAGCTGACGTTTCTGTCATATGTAAAATTGGGGGCAGCTGGAGAACTAACTGAGAATCTTACCGACCAGGAAAGGCTACGACAAAGGTGGCTTTCCTACGGCCATTCTAAATCAGACCCTTAGCCAGGAAAAACACATTTTTTCACCAAGGGGATTGAAAGGGCTGTGTTAATTTCATGACAGGAAATTATGGAGAGTAAAACGTAGGCTAGAAGACAGATCTGGTTTTTCCAACATGGTTAGATGGTGCATGGGCCAGGCCCCCAAGGAATATTTTACCTGCAATGCTTTATGATTGACAGGGGGTTGTGGATTTCTTTTTTTTTTTCTAGTTTGATTATGAAGATAAAAATAAAATTTGACTGAGATCTTTGATGATAATTTATAACATGTGGGAAAATATTTCCTATAATTTCCACGAACAAAAGCCAAGAATTTGAAATGGTGTACCAAGGAGCCGAAAATCTCATAAAAGTTGCTTTTCTACATCTGAAAGAAAGAGAAAGTTTTCCATATCTGGGTTTCTTAGAACTGAGTAAAGTTGTCTGGGAATTTTGGTTGAAGATAAATACACTCTCTTACAATGAGAGGAGATGGGTGGGGGTTTAGGGAAAGAGAGAGACAGAGTCATAGACAGAGAGAGGGAAATAGAGAGAGAGAGACTGAGGAGGGTGGAGAGAGAGAGAGAGAGAGAGACTGAGAGAGAGGGACAGAGGGAAAGAGCGAGAGAGAAGCTTAAGAGAAAAAGACGCTATTTGTTGGTTTGTCTGTCTTTTGGGGTTCAGGGATTGATTTTGGGTCCCAGGAGAGGGAAGTAGGAATGAGAAGAATCTATTAATCTTACAACTATGTGTTTTGTTTCTTCAGTGGTCAACTTTTGTTCAGTTTACTTTATTAAAAATTGAAATGGAACACAGAATTTGAATAATTTCTTCAGGATGAGAACAGTTGTTGTGACAAAATATTTCAACTAAAGAAAAACAAAACAAATCTTCCAGGGAATGGAAATTCTTTTTGGGGAAAATCATCGTTGATTAGCCATGCCCGTCCTGGGTGTGAAAGTATACAGCAGTGACATCTGCTTTGACCCGGCCTTGACAGGCCTGGGACCGTCCTGCTCACGTGTGGTGGTCAAGTTGCAAAATAGCGGATCACCATATTAGGAGCCCAAGGAAATTCACTTATACAGAAATTTGGTTCAAGATACATCATTTGATATTAAGTTTGTATGTTTAATTTAAATACAAAATAAAATTTATCCTGGGGTTGAAAATATTAACTCCAGGGCTAGGCCTATATTTCTTTTTATTTTTTATTTTTGTGGTCTTTTCAAGGTGTACGTTTTAAAAGTTGAGGAAAAAAAAAGATATGAATAAATTACTCTGTCGCAGGAAAATGAAATGAGTTGATAAAGTCGGTTACATCTATTGATATTAACCCTATTAGAAATTAAAACTGAAGAGATTTTAAAATATTTTTATTAATTCAGTAAAAACGGGGAAGAGGAGAGGGAGGAGCATGAAACGGGTGACAGGGTACATGTGTATGGTGATGGATGGTAACTAGTCTTTGGGTGGAGAACATGATATACTCTATGCAGAAACCAAAATATGATGTACATCTGAAATTTATATAATGTTATAAACCAACGTTACCTCAATAAAAAAATTAAAAAATATACAATAATATACTGATCAAATGTTAACATAAATAACATTTAATAAAAAAATAAATATAATTTTCCAGCCAAACAATTTTTACTGACAAGAGTTGGTGTTACTTTACATTTTTGAAAATCTAACGTGTGGCTTAAGGGAAGGCAGCTAGCTACTCCCGGGTTGAATCTGTGTTGATATGATGTTTTGGTTGCAGTATACAAAGCAGATCCAGTGTTGTCAGATACGTAGTTAGAAAAGGGAGGGTTTTTCACAGCCTCTCCAGAGAAGTGTGGCAGTTCTTTGACACTATGCCATGGTGGTAGCTTCTTAAAGGGGAGTTGCGATGTGGACTCTGATACCACATGTGTGGAAGCCTTGTGTTGTTTTACATCAGCATCCGTTGACCCATCGCACCCTGTAAATGGATCTTTTGCCTCTGCATCATTTTATTTATTTATTTTTTTGTGAGGAAGATCAGCCCTGAGCTAACATCCGTGCTAATCCTCCTCTTTTTGCTGAGGAAGACTGGCTCTGAGCTAACATCTATTGCCAATCCTCCTCTTTTTCTTTCCCCCAAAGCCCCAGTAGATAGTCATGTGTCATAGTTGCACATCCTTCTAGTTGCTGTATGTGGGACACGGCCTCAGCATGGCCGGAGAAGCGGGGCATTGCTGCGCGCCTGCGATCTGAACCCGGGCTGCCAGTAGCAGAGCGCGCACGCCCAACCGCTAAGCCACCGGGCCGGCCCACCTCTGCATCATTTTATATAGCATCATGCATTGTCATTTGGAAAGTGTCGGTTTCTTTGAGTTATATACAGGTGTTCCAAATGCTGACGCTTTTCATTAAACAATACATAAGCATCACTTTTGTCAACGCTACCACTGCTAACAGAAAACTCCTGTGGACTGGCAGCTGGCGGGCTCACAGCGGCAGATACAAGATCTCCAAAATTCTTATTTTCACATGGACGCTCAGATTGTATCATGGCAACAAAAACTGGCAGTTGCGGTCCTTGCAAGATCAGGTTCATCTGCTCACTGCTGAGATGTCTGCCCAGTTCCCCAGACTGACGGATCAGAGTCTGACCATCAGTCACTCTCTCCAGTAAGCGCGGGATCCCATGACAAGGATGCAGCTGGTCTTCCTGACAACTCCACCGATGGCACGTATGCTTTTCTTCAAGACTATCCTCATATTTCTGGATGCGACAGAAGCACTTCCTGCCTGCTTCCCATTTTGAAAAAGAAAATATTAAAAAGATGCACACTCAAAGGTCGAGATTTGGTAAAATTAATAGTTTCACTGCTTGATCAGAGACATTCTGAAGTCAGACTGGCGTTGTGTCCAGCTGCAAGTTCCTGATGGAATAATGCAGTGGCTACCCGCAAGCTTAGGGCCATCATCTTGATTTATCCTCTGGCGCCTGTAGGATTCCCAGCACTGTAGTTCCAGGACCAATGATGAGATTCACAACAGTTACGTAACGCTTTGGGTGTTTCAGCACCTCTTTTGTTTGTCGTGAAGCATTTACACAAAAGATTTTCTTTGATGGCGCTGGGTCCAAACACATCTGTAGAAGGAGAAAAAAAAACTGAGTATACTTTTGAAAGCATACATATTTATAGTCTAAACCTAAAATATTCTAGACAACACAAGGAATATACAAGGGCGCATTCCCTTAGTCTCAGAGAGATGCTGTTCTCGTGTGTCACATGACGTCTGGTCAACTCCACGGGACGCTCGTGAGAGAACAGAGCGACAAGGAGCAGTCCACTGTGGGCATTTCTAGGGCGGCTCTAACAGAGCACCACCCGGGGCGGCTCAAACAGCAGAAAATTGGCTCCTCGAGTTCTGGAGGCCAGAAGTCCGAGATCAAGGTGTGGGCAGGGTCGGTGCCTTCTGGGGCCATGAGGGAGATCTGCCCAGTCCTCCCTCCTGCTTCTGGCGGTTTGTGGCGTCTCTGACATTCCTTGGCTTGGATCTCTCCAGCTCTGCTTTCTTCCTCACGTGGCGTTCTCCCCGTGTGTGTGCCCGTGTCCAAACCTCCCCCTTCTAGAAGGACACCGGTCATATTCAACTAAAGCCACCCTAGTGATTTCATCTTTATTCCTTACATCTGCAAGGACCCTGTTTCAATAAGGGCACATTCTGACATACGGGGGATTAGGACTTCAAGATATGAATCTTGCGGGGACACAATTCAACCCATAACATATGTTTCAGTGTTATTAGGAAAATAGCTTGCTCTCTAGGATCCCCCCGTAAGGGTCTCAGGTAACCTCAAGGGTCCACACTCCATAGCTTGAGAATATTCACTTACATTTTTCTATTGTGCTATTACTCCATTATTAACTTCTTTTTTAGATGAATCTTTTAAATTCATTTCTAATTAGTTAGTTGGGTGAGGGTCATGGGGTAGCAATCTTTCTTCCCAATTAACCAGCCTGTTTGTTATCACTGTTTAGTGTGATGACCCCTCTTTCCTGGATTTCATCTGTGTTGTTAACCCCAGAGAGTTTTTCCACATTTTAACTGGGTGTTTCTGATGCACAGGTAGAAAGTTGTGGCGTTTATTTTCTCATCAGCTTGTGATCATTTTACTATTTCTGATCATTTTGTTTATGGGTGATCATTTTACTTCCATTTCTTCAGGGATGTTTTCAGGGGCGTCCTCGAGAGAGGGTGCAGGGCTGTGTGTTCTGGCTCAGCCCCCAGTGATTAGTGAATGAGACCAGGAAAGGGGCTCTTCCTGCCAAGTCTCAGGTTAAAAGATGCTGACATCTTTCCATTACTCACAGGGAGAAAGAAGTCAGAGTCTTTAGCACACAGACCCCCCAAATGGACCACCAGATCGTGTTTCCACTTTCACTTCCGGAGCTGCTCGTGGTCCCTCTTTGTTCTAATCACCCCGAGTAGTTTCCTGTGCACCCAGCACACAGAGCCCACTCTCCTCTCGTGCTGTGTCATCTGCCAGGAATGCTCCTCTGCACTCCCAGGCCTAGGGAGCAACCTGACCCCTGGCAAATATCTGCACTTTTCAAGAGCCTGTTTAAATGCCATCCCTTCTCTCGACCTTTCTGACACTTTCTCAGAGCAGAATGTTCTTTTCCATCATCTGCATTTCTAGAATCCCACAGCTTGTTTTCAACATAACCACCTCATGTGACATTCAGTGTCACCTTGTTCCATCTCAGGCTCAGCCAGGAGCCCCAGCCCCGCAGCACGGAGCACCTGTGGGCACTCAGTAGAGCTCAGCTGGGTTTAACTTGAGATATCATGGTGGGGGCGGGACTCTAGGCAAAGGGGCCAAGTCCCCTTGCATGGTGTCCACCAACTCATCTGCTCAGGATCAGGCTTGCCCTCACTCCTCCACATGTTGCCAGATTTATAGGGCCTAATTTACATCCCGGCCAGCCTCCCCTGAAAGGTGTCTGATGGTTTTCCTGCCTGTTGTCCTCCTTTACAATCAGGAAAGTGGAGGCTCAGGACAATATATTCCACAGTGTTTGTGTTTTCCAGAGCCACAATGCTACCTTCAGCCTCCATCCCTCTGCCTCCAGCCTCAGCCTCCAGCCTCCAGACTCAGTCTTCAGTCTCCAGACTCGGCCTCAGCCTCCAACATCCGGTACCCAGCCTCTTGCCTCCAGCCTTGAGCATGCAATCTCAGCCTCCAGTCTCAGCCTCTAGCCCCTAGCCTCAGCCTCCAGCCTTCAGCCTCAGTCTCCAACCTGCAGCCTCCAGCCTCCAGGTGCCCGCAAACCAGCACCAAGGAAGTGTGATGTCAACATCCGAAACCTTTTCCCCACATTAGCTGGCAGCGAACTTTTATCTAAGACTTTAGGCCCTGAGCTTTAAGAAGAAAAATGCTATTTTATTCTAATTATTTACAAATGAGTTTAGGCAAATGGAAGTAAGTCTGCCATGTTTCTCAAGTAAGGCATTTTGGCAAGAGCTTTCTAACCAATATCATATTTACAGATTCCCCCATGGGCTTGCATTTGATTCTGCATACATGCTGTAAAGAGGATAATGAGGATAATGATCTGACCATTTTTGCTTTGCTTTGATTAATTGTAAATAAGTGGAATTCCCAGAGAGAAATAACCTCTATTTTTAGATTTTCATTTAAAATAGATTATGGTGTTCTAGCTATAGTTGGAGGAATAACCAGATCTATATTCTGTTTTGTTTCTTAAGATGCTCCTGATATTTTTACGAGATTTTGTATTCTGGAAGGCTTCTGGCACGTGGTTTTGACACGAGATTTCTGATTAGTGCAGTTTATTTGGTTTTTGAAATGCTTCTCTAATGTGCATTAAGAGGATTTGCGTAACTACTGTTTGCTGATCTCTGTCAAAGATTCACATTGTTAAGAGCTACAGAATACTCCTAACAGCGGGCAAAGGAGGCTGGTACGGGACCTTTCATCAGATGAGAGCTCCTGCTGCCCGAGGTGAAGAGTTGGTGCTCAGGATCATTAGATGCTGGGGCCCGCAGGACAACAGAGGAGATTACAGGGCTGCGGGTCAAGTGCAAACACCTTTTCCACATGATGTAAGCCGATCAGACGGCGCCTTCGCAGCCAGCCTCACTGCTCACTGTTACCACCGGGTTCCTCTCTGCACAGATCCCCTGTGCACAGACCTTTTGTACATCTTAAGTCGCTTACCTAGTGTCCTGGTAATCCTTCTCTCTTCCAACCTATGACTCTCAGGAAGAATGTATAACAATAATTATAGCAATGTCATGTCCTGGACCCCTCCCTGTGCTGGGCAGTGACTTAGATGATTTTACACATGATTTCTAATTTCTAAGACCACTTACGAAGTAAGTGATTTATGACACTGTTTGGTTTTCCTCTTTCTTACGAAGCATCAGGTGTTCAGGAACATTGGTGACTTTCCTAAGGCTGTGAAGTTAGTGAACCGTGAGAGTTCCGCTCTGCCACCATCTTCCAAAACCTAATTAGAAATTCTGAGTGAACATTTCACTCTCCTTTTTCTTTCCATCCTCTATTTTCCTCCAAAATTCCATTGCAGAATAAGCTTTCTAAAAGTTAAGACTAATGATAAATATGCTGTGATAAACATACTTGAATATTTAAGGATACAACTTTGTAGCCTCATATGGATTCATAGCACTGTCCAATATAATTTATACTATACAATTTCCATTAAAATTAAATTAGATTTTGAATATTATCTCTTTATAATCTAAGCAACACTATCATCTTCATTCTAAAATAACCTTAATCCCCACCAAGTGCAGGTTGAGTGTTTCTTCACGAGAAGAGCATCCTAAATGACTGTGGGGATGTCATCCCCGTAACCGACTGTTCTGTGGCTTCTAGAAACAGAAAAATGAAAGGAAAGCACAGTCCTGCTGAACATGAACAGGGCAGGAGCTTGTCCAGGATAACTCCCAAAGCGTTCCAGATGCTCTGCCTGTGCCCTTTGCTTTCTCCTGACATTGACACTAAATCAACTTTCCTTTCTTACCTACATGGGGCCATTTTCTCAGAGGGAAAAAACCAAATGCCCTGGCTGTTGCCGAGGACAGGGTTGGAGCATTTATGTCCCCTCAGTCCATGTGGGGCTGGTCAAGACTCTGCCACAAAAGCCATTTCCAATTCCATGGCTTTCTGTGTCTGGGTGTTGAATTTGGGCTTCTTATTTCTAGACCAAAGAGGAAACAGACAGAGCTGAGCCTGTGCAGGAACTTCAGTCGTCTCTTCCGCATTGGCCAGGAGGTCAAACGGTCTTACCAGAGGGCAGCTCTGCAGACAGACCACAAACACACATGGAGAGGCTGCCCTCGTCCTTCTGGCGCTGCCCCTGACATCTCACACAAGACAAGACAGCTGGGTCCTGAAGAGAAGGGTCTGGACGCTCAAAAGCACGAGAAGCTTGGTCAGAAATGATGCTACTGTTTCAGGTGGGACCCTTCAGCCCCGATGCTGCTTGCAAGACCTGTCACCCGTCCTTGCTCTGTTCCCTCTTTTCCCCGAGAGGTGATATAATCATGAGTCTTATCTGCTTCAGTCGGCTGGTATGTGCTCTAAACATTCATTACTCTTTCCCCATTTTTAACGATTCCACGCTGCCAAGTGGAACAAACCATCTGTCCTTCCGACCCTCCTCCTGGCTCCAGTGGGAGACGTGTTTACTCCTCTGTGTGCGTCTAATCCCGCCCCCCCAGTAGTTCAGCTCCGTGAAGGCGTGAAGTGAGGTGGATCTGCTTTACTGAGCCCTCCCTGAGAATAGTGTCTGCCCCTCAGTCAGTGCTGGCCGACTGGATGAATGCCTGTGCGTGAGGGCACGTGAGGGCACGTGAGGAAATGTGCAGGACGAGTCCCTCGTGTCCTCGGAGGCTATTGCTCGTGTCCTCTTCCCGCATGTTCAGCTCCTCCATCTCTATTGATATCTACTTATCACCCCATAAAATCGTTTCTAGCCCCATCTTTGTGAAAACAGAAAACTTCCCTCTATTTTGTATTCCTCTCACACTACTTTTGCCCCATCCTTTTCACAACCCAAATGCTTGAAAGAGTCATCTACTCTCCTCTCAGCTCCTCTCACCCCTCACTCAAATCTGCATCACTATTTCTGCCACTGTTGCTCTGGAAACTCTGTTCGCTGGGTCTTTCCGGCGTCAGCATCTGGACCTCAGGGGAGTGTCTGGGAGTCGACCTGGATCTTCTTCTTGGTGTTGGAGTTACTGTTCTCTCCGAGATTTCCTCCTTCTCTACCTGTTCTTTTCCAGGCTTCTTGGCAGATGTGAGTGTTGTGTGTATGTATGTGTTTCCTCTGCCCGCCCATCAAATGTTGCCATCCTCTAGGAGGTCTGTGTTTGGCCTCCTCCTCCACCGTCCACATCTCCCTGAGAATCTCACTGCTTTAGTGGCCATCCATATGCAGATAACTCCTGCATAACTTCAGCTCAAGACTCTCTACTGAGTTCCAGACTCATTTGCAAAGGTCTCAATACTGCTCCCTTTGGATGACATGCAGGACTTCAAAAAGAACAAGCCCAAAACTGTTAAACAGCTGTGTTCCTTCTCCATCATTTCCCAGCTCAGCGGGTCTTCAGCATCCGCCTCTGTGCTCGGATGTAAATCTGGGAGTCAGCTCGCTTCTGTCCTCCACTTGTCCTCCTCCAACTTCCATTCAGTCGCCAAGAACCCACGGTTCCATTGGCTCTTGAATTTCACCGTAAAATAGTCTACATGTTTTACTTAAAATTTAACTGTAAGACCCATGGACTGAAGGGAAGCCGGCATTCCATGTGGGGTCAGCTACACAGGCATTTCTACCCCAGCCCCACACTAAGGAGACCACTCTCTCATGCACATTGGGAAGGCCCTGTGTGAGGAACCACCTTTGATGCACAAGTTCTGTTTTCATAACCCTAATTTATAGTAATGGTGACATCCACAAAGGAGCTGTGAAATTACAAGAGTGGACTGTATCATGATGTCCAAGAGAGCTCACTCTTAGATAAGCACAGCAGAGAGATGAAATCAGACCCAACCATCTGGCCTCCTCCCCAGGGCTTCCTTTCCTAATGAGAAAGGCAGACGGAGGCAGGCAGGAACTTGAAATTACCCTTCACTCTACCTAGCCTACATGAGGAATATGTCAAAAATGTAAATGATGAAGGATCAGCATTTAATTTGCCACCACAATATGTTTATTTCAATTAATTTTGGGTGATGTGTATTCTAATTTGGATTTAAAAATGTGATCTGAAATGAAAAGAACAGTATGATATTCCCATCCCACACCTTTCTCTTGGGCGATTTGCTTAATTTTTAACTTGCATTGGTTCTCTCAAGGGACCTTAATACAGATTTCTCTCTAAATCTCTCAGCTTTAGTTCTTACTTGGCCTTAACTGTATAATCTTTAGGAGGTTTTTAGGTGAACTTTATCCAGAAGAGGAATATAAATTTAGATATTAACAAATATGGGAAATGAATCAATCCGGAATCATCATTAGGGAAAATGAATTGTTCCAGAGCCCAGGATCCCATAAAGTTAAATCACATTTATCTTCTAATTGATACGGAATTTAAAAACATCCACACCATTACACCTGTTAGCCTAATTCCAAGCCTTCACCTACCACTGGGTGAAATAGCCTAGAGTCAGTGTTTTATTCGGGAGCCCAGAGATTCACAGTCATCATCACTGCTCATCTCCCCTCACCCCACAGCCACATCTATATCTGTAGTCAATATTCCCTTATACCTTCCTTTCCCAAACACAACAGAGAATACGGCACAGAATCTGACACAGTGATGGATGTTAGCAAAAATTGAATACATTGTCCCTGACCCCACGGGACGGCCTGATACGCTAGTGTCGCTCGTGGGTGGCTGAGCAGACTGTCTACAGACACAGGGGGCCTTAGGTCAAATTCCAGTCCCATTACGCTCTATGGAATAATGCAGAGTATATAACCTTCTTGTGTATAACATTCTTTTATAGAGGATTTAAAATTTAATATTCTGAGTTGGAATTAATTTAATGTGAAACAGCTGTCAGCACAAACAGCTCTCGTTTACTTCTGATATTTCAATACACGTGAAAATCATCATAAATACTTCCCCTCAAACTTTTTCTCCACGTACATAATATAATTAATTACCTTTGTCTTGTTTTCTTCCTTGGTGATCACAAATTACATTACATTCAAATCCGACTTAGTGGAAAAGGATGTTAATTTTTCCGAATCCCATTATTCTGGAATGGAAACACTTATGTGGGTATTATTTCAAGATTTCATGATCAGCAACAAGGGATTTTCCTAAAGAATGACTTGGCAGGGGTATTCGTCATTGCTTTTCTTCATGAATGCTTTAAACAGTGTGAGGGACAATGTACAGAATAGAATAGACTCTCTCTCTCTTCTCTCAGAATTTATGTACTAAAGCAACGACATACACAACTGCATTCTCAGGATGCCAACTAACATGCCTGTCATGGACATGGTGGGGAAGTGGGGAGTTTTGTCATCCAGTTATAGAAGCTGAATTACTGATTTCCCGATTGTGCTACCTACAGGGTGTGAATATATATTTGTATCATATATGTAAATATATATTTGTATGTGTCTATGTACATATATAATTTTTAAATTTTGGAAAGAAAGTCTTACCTAAAAAATAATTTGAATGTGCATTGCTAGCTATTTAAAGGCAATCTGTACCTCTGAAACAATTTATTCACTCATTCACTCATTCATTCGTTCATCCAAGGAACATTAATTCGTTACCTGCCATAACCAAGCACAGTGAGTGCAAACATGGGGAGGTGGTTTCTGAGCTAAACATTTCTGCACTTTCTTCTGACATATCCATAGAATGGCAAATCATTGCGAATGGACCCAGAGTATTCAGAGTTTTGTGTGCACCTCAGATTCCTTCCTTAAGAGGATGCAGTGGTGATGACGGAAATATCTATCATCATGACCCGTGGCCCTGTGAAATTGCTGATAAGACCTAAGACGCCTCCCAATACGGACTTTCTGTAAAGGGTGGTGCTATTTAACTAAATGGAAGAAAAATGTCACCAACTGGCTACTGGTCTTAAGGAATGAGAGCCCTCGGGCACACTGGTGCCACCTGTAATAAAGTTTGGCATCACCAATTAGGGATCAGAGGGTTTTATTTAGAAAGCTGATTGACATCATGACAAGTAATGGAACAACAGGGAAGCGTGTTTGTTGGTTTCTTTTTGCATTGTCTGAAACGACTCCAAGAAAGTGTCAGTTCAAACAGCCGGTGTAAGACCTTCACACAATGACTACTATTTTGTGTGGGAACTTCGCCTCCAGAAGCCGAGGTGTAAGATATGATGCCAAGCACCACTTAATTTCTATTTTTCTGCTTACCCTCCAGCCCCTGATCCAGATCGCTGGACCAGAGGGAGACTGATGAAACTCTGGAGTGAATTTCCAAGGCGTCATCCTGTCAGATGAGTCAGGAGGACGCCCCATGGCAGCTGAAGACATAGGAGAGGAGGCCTGGGCTCCTTCTAGTGCCGAGCGTGAGTGAGAGATGACAAAATCTAGAGCAAATTGTCAGATTTCTCTAGTTTCCTAAGTAGCTGCAACACATGGAGAACGTAAACCGGAAATCGATTACGTGTGTCAGGAAGCTTGTTACCAGAGCAGGTGAACTGAAAAAATTAAGGTATTGTCACAATTTGGATAAATAATCAAGATTCCAATGAAGTTATGTACTATCGTTCCATCCACTGAAAAATAATTAATGATTTGTACTATGAGGGGTGGGTGTTACATGTTGTGTTTTATATAATGATAACAGTTACTCTTGACTGCTTTCGTGTGCCTGAGGTCTGTGTACTGCGCTGCTAATCTTCCCTGACCTGTAAGGAGCATTGGCACCTGGCAGGTAGACACCTAATAAGAGGTTCTTGATAAATACTCATTGAGGGAACGACTGAATGGCCTATGCATGGGATGGTAGCAGAAAACGGAAGATTGTAATATGGTCAAAACTAACTTATATGGTGTATTAGTCCGTTCTCCAGAGAAACAGAACCAATAGGAGGGAGGGAGAGGCAGAGAGATTGAATTTAAGGAGTGGGCTCACACCATCATGGGGCTGGCAATCCAAGACCCAAGAAGAGTTGATGTTGCAGCTCGAGTCCAAAGGCTGTCAGGAGGCAGAATTCCTTCTTCTTGGGGAACCTCAGTTGTTTTCTCTTAAGGTCTTCAACTGATTGGATGAGGCCCACCCACATTATGGAGGGTCTGCTTTACTCAAAGTCTACCAATTCCAATGTTAATCACATCTAAAAAATACCTTGAGAAAAACATCTAGACTGATGTTTGACCAAATAACTGGGTACTGTGGCCTAGTCAAGCTGACACATAAAATTAACCATCACACATGGTGTATACTGTAATGTGCACACCAATGAGATTAGGACCAGATAGGTCTGCTTCCCCTGGCTAACAGCCCAGCATCATAGCCGGACAGTGTGCTGCCATGCGCCTCACCTGCTGCAATGGGAGGCCCAGGAGTGGAAGGGCCTGGCCCTGCAGGAGAAGCACAGCTCACAGCGGGGCTGAGAGCATTTCCTGAGTGCTCACTGCTTGCCAGAAAGCACAGCACGTGCGTCCCGTGTATTTTCTTACTCAGTCTTTGCCACAGCTCTCAAAGGAAGAGACGGCTTCTATCGCCATCTCCCGGAGGAGGAGCTGGACTTTAGAAGGCTCAATGATTGTCGGGTCACGACGGAGAGTGAGCAAGCTGAGGTGGAGACTTGTCTGTGTCCCAAGGGACGTCCTCGGCCACGGTGACACAACCCGGGCCGTGTGCAGAGCCACTGAGTGTTAACATCATTAACACTTCTCGTCGGCCTAACACTTGCCTTTGCCACTGATGTGAGCCACACGTTGGGCGGATTAGTTTCACAAATATGCGTGGGGAGCATTTTCTAACCGTTCTGGATGTGGGGAGAGCTCTGCTGGTTCCGTTTACCCCATTCCTAGCACACGTCGGGCCTGTCCCTTCAACCCCACACCTGCTACATCTCCGCGAGCGAGATGGCCCCGTGCTCCTCCACTGAGGTGTGAGCTTGCCCAGCGCACCGTGCTCCCCCACTCCTGCTCCTGGCTAGGATGGGACGATCAGGCTGGGGGCAAGGAGAAAGGCAGAAAGTTGTCAAGGAGAGCGTAAATCCCGCGGGTTCCCCCCGCCCCGGGCTCCCTAGCTCAGGAAGGAGGGTCAGTAAGTCATCGAGATTCTGTTGGGGGGATCTCATGAAAGGACAGCCCACGGCTCCTCCATCATCAGAGGAGGCTCCAGGGACAGCGCAGGACTCGAGAATAGACGACTAAGGCCGTGTCCAGAAACAGGGCTTCAGTCAGCATCCTGTACACCCCCGCGGTTTCAGTATGAGCGGGAGCAGCAGATGAGTCCCGTCCCGGGTGAGCGCGGCCGCGGAGCAGCGGGCGTCCCGTCCCGGGTGAGCGCAGACATGTAGGTGAGCTGAAGGGGTACAGTGAAAGCTGAGCCAGTGTCTTCCTTTGAGCAAGAACAGTCTGCAGAACCCCGTGACCAGGGCCTGGGGCTGGACCTTGGGTCAGATACGTGGACCCTCCAGGGCCTCATGTGTCTCCAGGCGCCTCACATGCCCGCACCCAGGAGCTGTGCCTGACATCCCTCTCAGGACCACCTGTGGTCTCGGGGAGCCCCACTGTCTGTGCCCCAGTGTGGCTCCACCTGGGGGGCTCCTTGGAAGCATCTTCCGTGCCCTCCCTGCCCAGGCGTGGCTGACGGGAGGGATGGCCTGGGGCTGTGTGCTGTGCGGTGCCCACACCTCGCTCATCCCCTGATCACTGTGACAAGGCCAGGTCCCAGGATTTCGGAAACAGAGCTCTTGGCTCTACCTCTCCTCTTTCTGTAATTTGTGTCTTCACAAACCTTTCCAAAATGAAGTCAGAGGAACTTGTATGATATAATTTTTAATAAATAAGAAAGATTGCTTAAAGTTGTCGTCACTTGAATTAGTAAAGAATCACAATTAGTTGGTCCAGTTACCTCAAATATCAATTTTCATGTTTCTGAGTGTGTATTTTTAGAATTTAAAGGAAAGTGAGCAAAAAAATGGATGGTTTCTCAGGTTTTCTCATTTATATTTAGAGACTTTCCTTGTGCTACTGAAATGCTTGTGCATTTGAAAAATGTGCAGCATTAAAAAACTGGAAGTAGAGCAATGTTTAAAAAGCACTGTTTTCTCAAGGGGTTCTCTCGAATTTTCACATTCAGTTCATCACAAAGTTGCCAGGTAGACCACATTGGATTGGGAGATCCACACAATGACAAACGCTCTTAAGATGGAGAAAGTATATTTTTTAATAAACAAAACCATAAGGAATAAGGATGATGTAAATATATATGTACTTCTAAATAAATTTGAATATATGTACATAAAATACATACACCTGTAAATATATGCAAATATATGCATATAGGTGTGAATATAATATCCGAAGAAATGCTCGTTTATTTAAATCCTTCAAAACAGCGTCTTCCATTCAGTGTAGAAGCCACAAGGGCCACTGTTTTTCTAAGAACTGGCTGCACCTGTCGGTGAGATGATGCAAACCCAACGCTCAGGACTTGGGGCATCTTGAAACATTCACTACTTTAAGAGAATTTGTGAATCCCTGCGGACTCTCACAGCCTTCCTAGAAACTGCGTGGGAAAGGACTCTTATGTGCACTCCCATCTCCACGTCTCTCCGAGCACAAGGCTGCATTCCGCAGGTGGGCAGCACTGCTCTCTGCCAGTCCAGCAGGACGTGATGGGGGTCATGAGCTTTCCAGCCCCCACACAGGAAAAGGGCAAAAATAGTCAAGACCGTTTCCTTCTTATGAATGTCCTTGCTATTTGTCTTTATTTTCCGGACCTTCCTTTATCAGGGCTTATCTGTAGGGCCTCCTGAGGATTGGCAGTGTGACATGACAACTGTGACATTGGTGGCCGCAGACACTGGGTCCAGGACTCACCGCCCACTCTCACTGTGTCTTTATGTCAGGTAAGCATTTGCTTTTCCCGACAAGTATTGCCTTATTCAGAAGCACCTCTTTTCCCCTGAGGAGTCTGACCTCTTTGTGAGCAGAGTTTTGTTCTCATATCCCTGCTGGGGAAGCCTGGGTACCAGCCTGGAGGCGACTGGACCACTCCTGGAAATGGAGTCAGCCAGACCCGAGAGAAAAACCGTTGGTGCAAACTGGCTCTCTCTTGCCATAAGTCAAATCTCGCATGTGGGAGCAATGTTAGAGTGTCAGGAATTAATCAACGTTGGATTTTTAAAAATGATGTGTGTACTTTTTAAATTTTAGAGACGTTGAGAGGCCTCTTCCTGAGCTACGCTGCTCTCACCAGAATGCAATGATACTCGATAGCTGGGTGTGTCTTAGTTTTTAAAGATTCTCACCTACAGCGGCCTTTTAAAATTCAGGCGTAGGGGCCATACCAAAGGATAGATGCTTTCTTAACCCAGCTGTCCTGGCAAACCAAAAACGTGAAACCCAACTCTTCAGTCGAGCACCAAGACCCCGGGAAGGACACAGAAATTGTTCCCGAAACCACAGACAGTTAAAGCTTTCGCGGAGCATCTAATGGGCTCTGTCAGGGGTCGTGGCGGGTGATGAACTGCCCCCCGAGGATTCAGCCGGGCCCCCGGAGAGGGGTTGTGTTCTCAGCGTGGTCACGGCAGCGCCGCCGCCGCAGTTCTCCGCTTCCCTCCGCGAGGACGAAGCTCGCGGCTCGCGCGGCCGGCAGCCCCGCGCCGTGTTCCGCGAGGACAGACGTGAGGACCCTCGACGGCGGCCCTCCCCACGTCGTGTGCGTGGGCTTCACGCACGCGGCCGGCGTTTCGAAAGGACCCTTCCCGTCCGCTCACAGGCGCCCGCGCAGAGGGAGCGGTGTCGGCCGCTTCCTGTGACCTGTGATCGCAGCGCCGCCCCGGCTGCCTGCAGAGCGGCGCAGAGCAGAGCGCCCTCTGTTGGAGGGAAAACATCTCCACGTGTCAGGAGAGAGAGGAGACGGACAGGGCCGCCGCCGCGGGGGAGAGCTGACATGCTCCTCTGCTGTCTTGAACAAAAGCCCGGCTCAACCGGGAATCCTCTTCCAGCACTGAGGGGCGATGAGCAGAGCGTGTTTAAGGTGTTGCTTTTACTTTCTGATTCTCAGAGTAGCCGTATCTGCTCTCTGTCTAATTCTCACAGCGGGGCTGTGTGAGGCAGAGGGGGCTGTGTTCCGACACGCCTCCCTCGCTGCTGGCGGTCGGCGCGGGCCGCTCGGGGTCTGTGCTCCGCCCGCGGGAGCCCCCGGGACGCCGGGACCAGCCTCCGGGAGCTCGTGCCGCCATCTGACCGTCGGCTACATACAGAGATTAAAACATTAGGCGAATATTTTGTAATATCTTTATTTTTGTTATCTTTCATTTTTCTTGTAATTCATTTTTCTTGTCTTTTTCCCAAGTATTGGTCTGTGATACATTGTAAATTAGAATATAGATGGAAGCTGCTCCCTTGCACAGCTCCTTCGAGCAGGAGCGCGCCTCTAGGCTCCTGAGAAATGCTCCGTATTTGTGAGATCGCTGTTTCACACCCTGTGACTGGCGCCCGCCTCCCTCCTGAGGGCCACCCGCCTAGTGTATGGGGTTTCCTTAGGGCACCCCTTCAATGCAGGGGCTGAGAGTGTAGGATTGCTGCACCCGACCTGTGCGTCTTACATCTCAGAGGCCTCATCTCTAAAGGGGGGATAAAACTCCCAAATTTGGGATTGTTTAAAGTCCTCAGTGAGATAAATAGGTAACCTAGCCAGCTTTAGCACAGTTAACACTCAATAAAAAGGCAGCTATTGTTATCATGCTAACTTTCAAAAATGACGTGCTTTGGTTTCAAATCTGTCAATCGGCTTCCTTACCTCTGTCTTCACTGTGTCTGCTGGGAACACCACCAGCTGTCACACCAGCCGTGACACTGTCACAGCATCAGTGGAGAAGGGAGGGGCAGCACTCCCCTCCTCACTGCGTCACCTACCATGATTCTGTGCCATCTGGTTTTTCAACACTGCAAAGCAGACCCCGGCTCAGAGAGGTGAGCGTGCCCAGGGCTGGGCTTCAGCTCAAGCAGTGATCTGATGCGGCTCCTTGGGCAGGCCTTTTAAAAGCTTTAGGCCTCAGTTCCCCCAATTGAAAAATGAGGGGGTTAGATTTAAAATGTTTCCCGCTTGAGCTCTAAAACTTGTGTGATTCAAGTAGAGGGGTGATTATGATGAGATGGTGTTTATGAGAGGAAAGTTAAATTTCTTATCAACTTTGAACAGGGGGGAAGAACAGGCGTCTGCCTCTAGCGCCTCCAAGATATGGTGCACACATTTGCAAATCCCCTCCCGCCTATTGCCCAGCTGCTCCTAGCAAATGAAGGGGCTTGGATAGGCGTCTGTTAACATTTCTTCCGGGGCCTGAGAGTCTTTGAAATCTTCAACAGAACTAATGGGCAATTGCAAGCCCTTCCCAGGGCCTCGGGCGTCCCTGGCCTGTGGACTGGCACAGCATTAGTGACAAGCCCCTGTCATCAAGATGGCAGTCGAATCCCAGCCTTAGCAGGAATGTTTGGATTTGATATAAAAGAGACTCGCTTATGGTGCATTTCCAGCTCTTGTTTGTGCCCATGTGAAGGATCACATGGTCCATGCCAAGAAACAGTGATTACCACTCTCCCCAGAGGGGAGGAAAAGTGAATTGCCCACTGTGGGCCCACGGCATGGATTACACAATCAGCTCAGGAGGGTGCAAAGAAAGATATGCAATAATCGGATGGCAGGAGGGGTGTTTTGAGGAAGGGAGATAATGAGCATCTTCGGTAAACTTTCTGTTTAAATTCACTCTTGATTGATTGTTAAAAAAAAAGAAAGATTCCTTTGCCTACAGCTAAGAGTCAATCTGATGGGTTCATCAGAGTCCCTGCTCCCGAATCACTCCATCTTTCATCTACCCTGTGTTCATGGATTTTAAAAACTTGCAGATGATCCATTCAAATGCAGCAGCGTGAAGGTCAACATGTGCAAAGTTTAGAAAGGGGGCATTTCAGGGAGAGAAGGAAGAAATCAGGACAACTGTGGTGATTGCAAGGGAGAGAAGTGTATGTGCTGGGTTTGGAAAAAAGAGAAAGTGAGAGAGAGAGACATATATATATATAGAGAGAGAGAGTGAGAGACAGACAGAGATATATAAATACAGAGAGAGAGGGAGAGAGACAGAGAGAGAGACACAGAGACAGAGAACACACAATCTCCCCCACCTCTTCCTAGCCTTTCCCAAAAGCCCACCTCATGAAAAAGAAGGACCTTCCATGTTGGGTGGGGGTGGCAGTCACACTTCTTCACGACTGAAACAGCCAGGATTTTGAGGGACAAAATCTGGATTGGCATTTATTAGGGAACTAGAATTGTTATTGTGTGTTTTTTGACCAAGGAATTCTCAAAAGAGGTGACTCTCTCAGGTGGGGACGGTGCGGGATCACAGGCCTTCTGTACCACTGTTGCTTCCTGGGGTCATTATAGACCACGACATGGGGAAGCTCGGTGAGGGTATTGTTTAAGCAGAAACGGATGAGCTGTCCCGGCATCCACCTCAGCAACAGCTCTATCCTGGAACATCTCTGCTACCCACATCCCTCTCCCTCCTGCCCTTTGTGTGGGGTCTTTGTGAAGGTAAATGCACAGTGGGGTGTCCTGTGGTTTTCACTTGACATTAGGGCAGTAGTATTCAAATTACATCTCAGAGGTGGTCCTGTCTTTCATCTTCTCACTGCGCCTATGGTGTCTTTGTCATTCTCACATTCTTAGCTTTGATGTGGTCAAATTTTTTTCCCCATGAGTTCTACTCTTTGTAACATATTTTAAAATATTCTTGAATATAGAGGTAATAAGGTATTTTCTTCTGCAAGTTTTAAGTTCTGCTTTTCCACATTTATAGGTCATTAAATCATAGATAAAACAGGCAACTATGAGGACAGAAAAAATTGAAGTAAATAAATATTGCTATGGAATGAGCATTGATTGACTAACATGTGACTACGTGCATATAGTTACAGCGGCTGTGTCCACAAACCTGCGCATGTACAACTCCACCTGCGATGGACTCGTAAAGTACCAAAGTCTGCATGTAAGGAGATTGGTTCTCATCTTTAAAATTGTCCTTGAAAATCTTTTAAATACATTTAAAATTTAGTTGCTCTTTAATAGCAACAGTCGAGCGTCAGCAGCGTCAGGCGAAGACCCTAAGACACATTGGAGCAAAATCTTGCAGACCCGTCCTCCTGCAGCTGCTATCCCGCCCGGGGTCCCGGTGCACCATGGAGGGACGGAGCAAATGAGGGCTTCTCCAGCACATCGGGCGGGCGGGTGGAGGAAGGACTCGCACGCCTGGGGCTGGGGAGGGGCCTGGTCTCATTGAGAAAGTGACAGTTGAGCAGAGGCTTGAAGGAGAGGAGGAGGGGGCTGTGCAGACTCTGGGCAAAGCCTCTGCCATTAACAACCTGTACAAATGCCCGATGGAGTGAGCGTACCGCACTGCATCTGAGGAAGCCAGGAAACTGAAGACCACGTAGCCGGGCCTGAATTCATCTAGTCACAATCTCTACCAGTACCTTATCATGGCCACATGTCTATGCTTTTCTGAACATTTTTGTGGTTTTTGAGAACGTATCTTGACTGCTCCTCCCGAATTCACACACACGTGTTGTGTCAGGTTCAGTGAGACCCTTTCTATGCATTTCCAGCCTGGAGGAGCCGTGGCACATAGTCACACACATATAGATGTGTATGAGGGTCCCTCCTCACATGTGTGTATCTCTATGATGCTCCCTCCTCACACATGTGTGTCTGTATGACAGTCCCCTCTCACACGTGTGGATCTCTATGATGGTCCCTCCTCACGTGTGTGTGTGTGTTTGTGTGATGGTCCCTCCTCACGTGTGTGTGTCTCTCTGATGGTCCCTCCTCACATGTGTGTGTCTGTATAACAATCCCCACTCACATGTGTGGATCTCTATGATGGTCCCTCCTCACACATATGTGTGTCTGCATGACAGTCCCTCCTCACACGTGTAGATAACTCTAATGGCCCCTCCTCACATGTGTGTGGTGTCTGTAAGACAATCCCTCCTCACATGTATGTGTCTCCATGATGGTCCCTCCTCACACATGTGTGTGTCTGTATGACAGTCCCCCCTCACACATGTGGATATCTATGATGGTCCCTCCTCACATGTGTGTGGTGTCTGTATGACGATCCCTCCTTACATGTATGTGTCTCCATGATGGTCCCTCCTCACACATGTGGTTCTGCATGATGGTTCCTCTTGGGTATCTCATGGGGAATACATAAGCCAAAGTACCTGGTAAAGGTTTGCTGCCTTGGCAACTCTACTAGATGCAGAGAAGAATGTAGAAAAAAAGGCAACTCTTGCGGGACAAAGACTTACCAGAACCTTACCCAACTTGAGGGGAAAGAAATTACCCAACAGCAGCCCCCTCTTATCTTCCTGTCTCACCCAAGGGGGTGAAGAAAAAGCTGAGATGCTTGTGAAGGTCACAGTTCAAGGACACAAGTCCACTAATGGAAAGAGATTTACTCATCAGATTATAGATGATTAAGTTACCACATGTACAGGGTGCAGTTAATGACAGTGGATTACAGCTGGAAGAGCTACAGTGTACAGACTTGATCTATGGAGTTATTGGAGAGCCTGGAGACAACAGCAAGGACACTGGAGCACACTGGAGCCACTGACAGCACAGCTACAGCAAGCATTAAACACAGCCCAGCTCCTCACCATATCAACATAAAAATTCACATTAAAGGCCTATTTACCTCAGTTCCTGTTTCCTAATACAGCATGTCCAGCTTTCAACAAAAAATCTCAAGGCATGATAAATGGCAAGAAAAACACAGCATGAAAAGATCAAGCCAGCATCAGAACCAGACTTAGGTTTAACACAGATTTTGGAATTATCAGACAGGGAATTTAAAATAACAATGATTGATATGTCAAGGGCTCTACTGGAAAAACTAGGCAGCATGCAAACACAGGTAAGTGATGTCAGCAGAGGGAGGGAAACTCTAAGAAATGATCGAAATGAAAGCTAGAAATCAGAAACCCTGTGAGAGAAATGATGAGTGCCTTTGATTTGGTAGACTGGGAACAGCCAAAGAAAGAGTCAGTGAACTTGAAGGTGTGTCAGTGGAACATCCCAGACTGCAAAGCAAAGAGAAAAAAGATTGAAACTAAAAAAAAAACCCAAAACAGGTTATGCAAGTAGTGTAGGACAATTACAAAAGGGTGACACCGTATAATGAGAATAACAGAAGGAGAGAATAGAGCAGAATATTTGAAGTAATTATAGCTGGGAATTTTCCAGATTTAATGGCAGACACCAAAGCACAAATCCAGAAAGTTCAGAGAACACCAAACAGGATACATACTAAAAACTCTACACCTTGGCACATCATATTCAAAGTGCAGAAAACCAAAGATGAAGAGGAAATCTTGAAAGAGCTGAAGAAAAAACCCATCTAATGTATACAGGAGCAAGGATGGATGAAAATAACATCGGGCTTTTCCTCAGAACCATGCAAGCAAGAAGAAAGGGGAGTGTAATATGTAAAATGTTTAAAGAAAAAAACCCACCAACCCAGAATTCAGTTCCTAGGGAATTATCTTTCAAAAGTGAAGGAGAAATAAAGACTTTCTCAGAAGAAGAAAAACTGAGGGAATTCATCGCCAGTATACCTGCTCTGCAAGAAATGTTAAAAAAAATTCTTCAGAGAGAAGGGAAATGATATAGGTCAGAATTCAGATCTCCATAAAGAGAGGAAGAACATCGGAGAAGCAGTAAGTGACAGTAAAATAAAATAATTTATATTTTTATCTAACATATAACAGTTTGTCCCAAGTAATATTAGTAACAATTGGTGGGGTGATTATAGCATGGATGAGCAAAATGCATGAAAGCAATGTTACCAAGGATGGGAGGGAGGAGTAGGGAATTCTCTGCACTACTTGTGAAGTGGTACTTGGTATAGCGATACAGTGATGCTGAGAAGTGGAATTGGGTTAGCTGTAAATGTATACTGCACACTTTAGGACAAGCGTGAGAAATGTTTTTTAGAGAAGTATAATTGGTATGCTAAGAAAGGAAAGAAGATGAAATCATATAAACTGCTCAATTAAAACTAGAGGAGGCAGGGGCTGGCCCTGTGGCGTAGCGGTTAAGTGCCCACGCTCTGCTGCTGGCGGCCCAGGTTCGGATCCCAGGCATGCACTGACGCACCACCGCTTGTCAGGCCATGCTGTGGCAGGGTCCCACGTAAAGTGGAGGAAGATCAGCATGGATGTTAGCTCAGGGCCAGTCTTCCTCAGCGAAAAAAAAAGAGGAGGATTGGCATGGATGTTAGCTCAGGGCTGATCTTCCTCACAGAAAAAAATAATAATAATAAAACCAGAGAAGGCAGAATAAGAAAGAAAAAGAAAGAAAGAACAAATGTAATGACTAGAAAACAGTTATAAATATAGTAGATATTAATTCAACATATCAATAATCATTGTAAACATCAATGGTCTAAATACACGAATTGGGAGACAAACACTGTCAGAATGAATAGTAATAATAACAAAAGACCCAACTACAAGAAACCCTCTTTAAATATAAAAACACAGGTAAATTAAAACTAAAGGGATGGAGAGAGATAGGCCACACTAAAACTAATGTAAAAGAAACTGGAGTAGCTATATTAATTCCAGACAAAGCAGACTTTAGAACAAGTGAAATGCGCAGAATAAAGAGCATGATGAATAATAATACAGTAAGGAAAGGGAAAGAAGTGATTTTACTCAGTGGCTCTGCTGAGTTCTAGCAGTCATCAATAACTCAGTCAAGTGAGTTGGAAAATGCAGAAAAAAAAGCAGTGTTTTCCTAAGAACCCAAAGGGCGAAATTTGACCAGGGGCCCTTAATTCCAATTTCTTTAGCATAAATATTAGAAGCAAAGGTTTTGCTGCCTTTCAGTCTACTACCGAGAGGCGAAGAGAAAGCAATCTCTCCTCCCTTGCGGTGACCAGCCTTCCCTGGACTGCCCTGCTGTTATCACTCAAAGTCCCCTGCTCCAGAAATTCTCAGTCCCTGACAGACCGGGACAGTGGGTCACCCTACGTGGGACTCTCCATGCGGGAGAGGCGCAGGAGCTGGCGGTTTGAGAAGCAATGTGTCTGCGTTTTCCTTACTTTCACTAAGTCTTCCTCATTCACCATGTATCCACCCAGTTATCCCTTCCCCAGTCTCTGGTACCCTGGCCCGACTATGTGTCAGGAGCCATTTCAGGTGCCAGGGACAGAAGCTGAGCACTGATCTGGACTATCCTGGTGGGAAGCTTTCCTTCTGGAATCTTTTTCCTTTTTTAAAATTTGTGAGAAGGGACCAAATATTTGGCACTGTTCCCAGAACAATTGGAGTCAGGAAATACTAAAATCTATTTCTAGGATCTCTTAGTTTCTACTTACAGTGGTCTTTGCACTTCAAAACCATCGCCTTCCCATCTGCTGGTCAGTAATTACCCCTCAAGGCAGCCAGGTGCTGCACAGATGGAACAGAAACCACCTTCGTGCCTTCCAGAGGTTCTTGCCTACCAGCGAGGTGTTGCATGGGCACATTTTCACAGAAACACTCTTTACAAAAGATGCTTGGTTTGTCTGGAAGGAAAGGTACAGATTGAGAGTGATGGCTCACTCATGCGCTGTGTGAAATAAATTTCTTAAGTTAGGTCTCTGGTAGGAATTAAATAATTTTTCATCTGAGAAAATTTACCCAGCTGAATGGGAGCTCTTGAAGATTATGTCTCATCCTGAATATTTTCCCTGTAGATCCTAATGTGTATTTCTGAGCATTTAGAAGCGAAATCATCTCCGCAGAGACTTAAATAGAAGCACACCACTTTTAAGTCCTTGTGCTTTTGTCTCTGAAACCCCCATGTGCTCAGGTCTCCTCAGCCTTGCATCAGGTGTGGAAGGCTCTAGTTCTGCTCTCCAACACGCTCTCTAGTACTGCTGTGCCGTTCTCCCTGGAAACCACTGCCAGACAGCGTTTAGCCGCACAGGCTCGCAGAACCACTGAATCAATGAACTCACAAGATACCGACCCCTCCAGATGCACATCACCTGGAATGGAACCTTTGGAAAGCAGGTGGCAGGTTGAGTTGCTGGTAGTCAGCCAGGGAGAATGTGTTCCCACAGCTGTGGTGTGGCCCAGCTCTGGACTCGCTTTGTTATTATGAGATACTTGCCGTGTTCTGCGGAATATACCGGTCCTATAAACTATAATTGCTAAAGGCTCTGCAAAGTGTCAAACTAACACAAGAGCTGGATGTTCAGTCCAGGAAGGGAGCAGAGGGTGAAACCCAGGGAGACGCATTTTCCTGCACAATGAGCAAAGCACATCTCAGCAACAAATGTCAAATTCAAGGAGCCATAAGCCAGCCCCACCTGGGATTCAGAGAAAAGTCAACACACACGACGTGGGATGGAGACACACATCTCAATACCATGGTGCAAGCGTGTTGTACGACAAATAATATGAACCAAACACTGAGACCGTGTTTCTCTTTCAGAAGGTTTGTCTCCATGGTCCGTGAAAAGGAATACTACATCTCATCAAGTAATATTTTAGTGGTTCTGTGGACGATCCTATAGACTATCGGAAGGAAAATAAAGAATCACGGAAGCTAATTCTCTGCTTTTAATAGCTGTTGAGGCTCTCCAGGTATTGTCTAGACTAATGCTTCTCTGATAGAAAAGATAAGAGGTTTAAATACTGCCCAAGGTAAGACCTATCCCGGGGCCCCCTCGGTCGTGTAGCGGTTAAGTTCGCATGTTCTGCTTCGGAGGCCTGGGGTTTGCGGTTCGGATCCTGGGCGTGGACCAATTCACCACTCCTCAAGCCATGCAGAGGCAGCGTCTCATATAGAAGAGCTACAACTCTACAACTATGATACACAACTATGTACTGGAGCTTTAGGGAGAAAAAAGAAAAAGAAGAAGATTGTCAACAGATATTAGTGCAAGGCCAGTCTTCCTCAAAAAGAAAAAAGAAATTAACTCCAAAAAAAAAAAAAAAAAGAACTATCCCATATTTGCCTCCAGGACATGGTAGAACCACTTGAAGATAAAGATCTGATTTTTTTTAATATCAAGAAGAGCTGACAGAAAAAGAGGAAGATGGGAGAGAGAAAGAGACAGAGGCATGGACCAGGCGCAAGTCCCCACCATGGTTTCAAGTTATGACTCTGCACGTTCACGTCGTCTGTCGCACAGCTGAGCCTCAGGGACACGCTCTGCTTGGCCACGCCATGCATGGAGTGTGGTCCCTCGCTCTCATTTTGCAGCATTAACACATTACTAATCCATCATTCAGTGACAATTTAGCAAGTACTATTTTCTCAACATACATCACAAAAACTCTTTAAAAAGATGAAAAAGAAAAAGATACACCTTCCTTAAAACATGTATTTTAATTCACTGCCATAAACCAACAAATATATATCAGAGATGATTTAAGATGGTGATTGTTGCAAAATCTAACACAAACACCAGAGATCCATCAGAAATCACTTGGCTGATCAGAGCAGTTTTTTAAAAAACTGTTCAAACTCCATCTGAATAGAGTCTATTGTACTGTGATAGTTTACAAATGTCAGTTTCCACATTTATAAGTATAAAGTTCAATTTATAATAAATGGAAATTTTAAGAAATATTCCAAATTGCTGCCTTATCTTGGTGTCTGTCAATTATTAATGTTTGGGGGTAAACAACATCATGTATTTTTGGTAACCTACATATCTAGGAGTTAGGTATATTTAGATATGATGTAATCATTTGGAGCATTTGCAGAAGAAAGTCATACTAAATCCAATACTGAAATTAAATTTAACCAAATGCGTTATCCCAGCATCTGTTTCCCATCCAGTTGTGCCAACTAAACTAGGTACTAAAATTCTCAAAATGAGCCAGACCCTTTGACTCATCATTTACAGGACAGTCTTATAGAAATCTCCTCGAGTGGGCCTCCACGTGCTTCCTCAGTGTAAAGACCCCTCCCTTGTTTGTGACCACAATGTGAGGCAGGGTAGTAGAGTGCTCGAGAAAGTGAGAATAAGAGTCAGACATTTGTGTCGACCCAATGGTGTCAGGGAGGGTTTAGGGATGCTCTACACATCCCCACATGCCCCTCAGCCTCCCCTCTCTGCTCTATCCTTTCACAAGGGCAGTTGAAATAATCTCAATTTTATTGAAATTGCTATGCAATCAGATTTGTGTAAGTTCCTCGGACCCTGTCCTCCAGTATTCACCCCTAAGACCCTTCTGTCTGTACTGCCTTCAGTGTATACTGTCTATACAGTCTTGAGCTGGCACTAGTTGAAGCTTTTGTTTCTGCCTTGCGGGAGCTGTGCCACTTAGGGCAGGAGGGCTAGTCATTTTGTGCCTGAGCTTCCTCTTCTGCAACGTTACCTACATCACAATGTACTGCTTTGGCGAAGACTAAATGAATAAGCACGTGTAAGGCACTTGGTACAATGTCTAGCATTAAAAAATGTTGGCTGTTGCCAAAATTATTATTTGCTTTGTTATTATGAAAAAGAAGTGGGTGTAATGGGGACGGAAGTTGGGGGTGTGAAACCTGAGGAAAGAAAGCGAGATGAGAGGGATTGTCCTGGAGCTCTCCTTTGACCTTTGGAGTCCCCACAAAAGGGGAAGTGGATGCATGACGGCAGGTTCCCTCTGTGGTCCACTCCATTGCTTCCACCCTTCTCCACCCTCCTGTCTTCCTTCATCTGGTACTAAGTCGTCTGAATTTTCGATAGGTTGTCTTGCCTGTGTTCTGTTTTTTGGGCTCACTTTTGCCAAATTGGCTTAGATTTGGCAATCTAAGCCAATCCCAACCACTACGGTTGGGAGCATACACAAGGAAGAAGCCCTAGGGTGGAGGTGTGTGTATGTGAGGCACGCAGAGCACTGGGGGTGCCTAAGGGCCAGCTGGGGAGATGCATGGGTGAGGCATACCCCACAAGTCGTGGGAGACTTCTTGATGGAGTGCTCAGTGCAGTTACAGGATCCACATCCTTTAAAGCCCTCTAAAAGTACCTACCTGCCAATGCCCCCAAACTCTTCAACCCATCCACACTCATACTTTTGTGCTCCAACAGAGGGCTGGAACTTCTCTTCTTGAAACCTGGACTTCCACAAAGGCCCTCTCCTCTGTGTGTCATGATCTAAGACAGTGTTTTCAGGTGTTTCCATGCAGCAGCTGAAAGGAGCTTGAGCTGGTTCACGGGCCACTGCAGGGTCCAGAGCTGGGACCGAGGTCTGTCTGCCTATTACCAGATGCATGGCTGGGTGAGACTCCCTCTGGGTCCCTTGCCATATGGTGCTGGATCCCACTTCTCCCACAAAGGCACTTTTGTCTACGGATGGATGCCAAAGCATTGTTAGTGCAGGAGTAGAAAAACAGGAGGTGTCTTCTTCCACCATGATGCTGATGTCACTTTCCTTCTTCGAATTACAGAGATTCAAATTTGACTCAGTTTTTCAGGAGCCTGCTATTTGCCTACAATTCTCTACAACCTCAGACCCTCCCAGACCCACTCTATGAAGGACATACAAAGAATGTTCTCAGATTTACTTACAAGGGCCAGGCAAATAAAAGCCAACAAATTGGTTTCGGTCACTCTGCTGGGAACAGAGGGCAGTGGACATCTCATAGATTCTGGTTTGGAAGCAAGACTTCTTGTTCTCTGTGGATGAATAAACAACAAGAAAAGAGAGCCTGTGGTAGGTAAATACATGCTTGATTCATCTGAAAAGCTCATCTCCTCCCCTTCAACTTGAAGGTTAGTGTAGGGCGAGAGCACGGGTAGTTTCCACTGTTCACCTTCTCCCTTAATATTCAGAACAAAGAATCAGTTTTATTTTGGGTGGCAATTCAACAAACTAAAAGATAAAATTCCTAACCGCTCTTGCAGATAAGAGTGACCAGACCAAATTCAGGCCAATGATGTGTGACAAGAAGTATGGAGTGGGGGTTTGTGGAGGCTGCACAGATGGAACTGACCTAGATGGGAGGTTCAGCATTAGACACATGTGACACCAATCCACAGGTGTTGTAGGTATTATCTCATATACACCTGACGATGTTCCTAGAAAGCTGTTTTTAGCACCATCCCCATTGTGCAGGTTGGGAGACTGGGGAGATCTTGAGAGGCACAGTGGCTTTTCCAGGACACAGAACTGGTAGGATAAAAGAGGTGTGACTTCAGCTCTGTCTCCTCAAAGCTGGCCACTGGTTCCGCTCCCAAGGAGCTGTGGGGAGGGTGGTGATGGATATTTGTGTACAGTGATGGAGATGACATGGGCAAGGAGGGAGAGTAGCCAACAGCCTAGCGGGGTCTTTGGGTGGGTCTGATTGAGGGAAGGGGCCAAGTAATAGAACCTTGAAGAAGTGACCTCACTTCCTTGGTGACAGCCCCCAACAGAACTTAGAACTCTGGTTACCAGGCACCCACATTGTAACCACAGCCTCCTGTCCAGTTCATTTGAGTGGAGACACTCGACACAGCAGGATGTTCTCGTGTTGTCCTGTGACTTTCCGAGGCTCTGGCCCCCGGAAAGCCAAGAATGAGAGCATGTTAAGTCGCTTTAGACATTGGCTCAGCCCTCACCTCGAATGTCTGTGGCCTTTTGGCAGGAGGAACCATCAGGTAACAGCGTAGCCCAGGGCAGGCCACTCTAGGTCAGGCCACAACTGTGATCCCAAATGGACAGCCCCACACCCCTTGACCCTCATTGTGTGTGTGTGTGTGTGTGTGTGTGTATGTGGGAGGTGGAGTTAGAGAAGGTAGTATGAGGAGGAACCACCCTGAGCAGGAGCAGGTAGCTAAATGGTGGAGATCTGGTGGTGTGTCATGTTCATACTGAAGATGTGGCTGCAGGAGAGGATGGTGAGTGCTGGGGACCAAGCTCTTCTACCCACATGTGAATCCCAGGCCATCGAGGTGTCATCACATTCCTTCCCTGATGGAGACTATGCAGATGCCCCTCTGTGCCTGAACTGTGGTGGGGTTTCCCTCTGTGGCAAAGTCCAGGCAGGCCCCTGATGTCTCCTGGCCTGACTTCTGGGCACTGTCACTGCAGAGCTGCACCCAAGTGATGGTTGAGGAGCTGGTAGATGGTTTCCAGTTCGCCATCTCCCTGGAGAGGACACAGGTGCACCAGTCCCTCAATGAAGAGGGCTGGTCTGAGGTGAGTGTGGGTGCAGAGGGGTCTTCATACCCAGGACTCTGAGATGACCAAGGCACTACTAGAATGCAGACTCAAATCTGAGTCTCCCCTGGAACCCCCCAGGGTTTTCTCATTAGAGTGCTCCACAGTCCCACTCCCAAAGGAACCTGGACCTCCACTCCTTCCCACCAGCTACACAGGAGGGTAGAAAGTCACCTCAATCCTCCCGCTGGTTCACCATGATGTCATTGAGTGTATGTACCTCCTCTTCTCCCTCAGTGTGAGCATGAGTCCACCGTGAATTTCAATGAGGCCTGCAGGATGCGGGCCCTCCAGACAGGCATGATGGAGAAGCTGACAGAGTCCATCGCACCAGCTTTCCTGAGGAGGAACATCTCTAGCTTCACCACCTTCATGGTCAACTACTCGGCCTTAGACACATCCCACCAGGTCCTGGACCAGCTGTTTACTAGGTGAGTGGCCACTCCCTCCTCAGCACAGTGGTGACTCTGCCCCCTGCCAGCTGTGTGTCCTGGGAGTGTCACCAAATCTCTCTGAGCCTCAGTTTGCTCCTCTGAAAAGTAGGTTGGGAGAGGATAAATTTCATGGGGATCTTGTAGGAACTCATGGGGTCAGCCATGGCGGGTGCTTACCTGGTGCCTGGCTCTGCAGAGAGGGCTGTGGACGTGCTGTGGTTGTTCATGGTGTTCATTTCTCTCTTCCCCGAGAAAAGCACTCTGCCTCACCCATCTCTGAGATGCGGCCTTTCTGAATTTGGAAAAGCACATGAAAACCACCCTGTCAAGGAGTTGGAGAGTCCATCCAGCTGGTCCTGGTCCTTTTCCTTGGGGTAGCCAGTCAAGGATCTCTGGGGCAGCAGAGAGGCCCTAGGCCCACTCAGGTGTCTGGGATGGTTCTGGGTGGACTACATTCATTCAACCATGTAGATCAAGCACCTATTGCATGCAGGACATTTGGAGACAGTAAACTCAGTGAATGAAGGAGACACAATGCGTGGCCTCAATTTCCGTCTGAGAGTCAGACATTGACATTAGACATCATTCGCAGGTCTTGTCATCCACCGTCCATCCCAAGGGATGCCCTCATAGCCTCCTTTACATCTGGAGGCATCTCCCCTTATTCCAGCCAGGAGGGCAGAGCGCAGGACCACCTAAAAAAGTGAGTGGTCTTTGGGTCCAGAAGGACGGCCTCCTGTCTCTAAAGAACAAGCTGTGGGGGGAGAGATGGAGGCTGTGGCTGAGGTGAGCCTGTCAGAGCCGCATCTCACGCATCTTTTGATTCCCATGGGAAGGCAGAGGCCCGGTGGCTTCCACTCCAGGAGGACAGGAGTCAAAGAGCCACGGATGGGTGCCAGGACCCCTGGGAACCAGAGGGGTGGCTGGGCTGAGTTCTCCCCTAGAAACCCATTCCCACCACAGACCCATTTGAATCTGCCTCCCCTTCTCCACATCTACCTCTTCTGACCACCGCCTCCAGGCCCAGAACAGGAGGTGTGTGAGCAACCTGCTCACAAATCTGTCTCAGTGCTCAATCCAGTTGCACAAGTGCATGGAGGGCTGGGGTGGGCTGTGTCCCAGACCTTCAGGAGAAGAGTGTCAGTGGGAAGAGAGTCACAACAGACTCTGTGTCAACCTGCTGGATAAGCAGGCCTGCCACTGCCAGGACAGCCTCACAGGGGTCAGGGAGAGACCCAGGCTCTCACCTGGATGGAGAGGGGCAGGCATAGGGCCCAGTCCCAAACCAGGGTGCCTCGGGTGAGAAGCGTGGAGGGAAAGCCCAGGCCTCTGACTCTGTTGCCCAATTGCCTCCCCCAGTGCTATCTCTTCTCTGGTGGAAACCTGCCTGGACCCAGGGCAGGATTTCTGGGAGCTCCTGCACTATCCCTGCTTCAGCATGAAACTGGCCTCTCTGCATCTCAGCTTGCCTGGCTCGGGGCTTCAGGGCCACGCCTACCTTCTCCAGGTCCAGCTGGAGTATCCACGGCCCATTGAGGCAGAGCTGGAAGGTGAGGCAACGGCAGTCTGGGAAGACAAGTTGCAGAGTATTCAGAGGCTTGGTTCACTTCAAGGCAGTGGGGTCTTTCCTGGCTTTGACAGGACAGGGGAAGTCAGCTACTTGAGTGAAACTGTTTCTTTCTCCTGCTTCAGTACCATCTCCAGAGCTCCCTCCAGCTCCAGAGCCAGAGCAAGGGCCAGCTCCATGGCTAGATCCAGCTCCAGCTCTAGTTCCACTACCTGTGCTAGAGCTGGAGCCAGTGTCACCTCCACCAGTCTCTCCAGGGCCAGAGCCACCACCAACATCAGCTCCAGCCCCAGTGCCAGCTCCTGAGCTGGAGCCAGCTGGACCATTGGCTCCAGGGAGAATCCTCCCTCCACCTGGAGAGATAACAGCAGAGCCAGATCCAGCCCCAGAGCCCGCCTGCCCCTGGGACGTGACCACCAAGAACCTGCTGAGGGAGGAGAAGCCTGACTTCTTGGAGTTCCCTCCCCGGCTGGTGGCAGAGCAGTTGACACTGATGGATGTGGTGAGCAGCGGGGCTCTCAGGGCAGGTGGGGCCGGCCTTCCCTGTGCCATCAGCTGCCCCAGACCTGCCATTTCCTGATCCAGAATCCCATGATCTCGGTCCAACCTCTTGCTTCCCCACTCACCCTCATGTGACCTGAGCAGCCTTCTTAACTCCCAAGCCTTTGCTGTCCTCATGTGGACAGTAGGGATGGACTTTGAGAGCAGCTGCCGTGCAGAGTGGCTGTGCAGATGGATGAGGTGGAGGAGAGAGGAAGTTGGGCAGAGTCTGCGCTTTGGTGGGGGAGCGGAGCACACTGAAGCGCTGTCTCATCCTTGGGTAGTTCACTCATTTGCCCAGGAGGCCTCAACAGCCTCAGCACTAATTAGGCACCTCATGTGTACATGACTACAAGGCAGACAAACAAAGCCCCTGGTTGTTGCTGCCTTGGGGGAATGTGCATCTGAAAGAGGAGTCAGACCCCAGGATGGTCAGAATGGGTGGAAGATGCCCCTAGAGATGGTCAAGCAGGAGCCAAGTTCTGCTGCTTGGAGGAAGTGAGACTGGGCGGCAAGCAAATGCCACTTCCCTGCGCCACAGTATCGGTTCCTGGGTCATCCTGTGCTGGGTGCCCTCAGGGGACACAGGCAAGACCCAGGGACTCCCACAAGCCTCAGGCCGCATTCTCAGCTTCCTGAGCTCCAGCTCTCACCACTGACCCGGCCTGGGACTGGGGGCTGCGGAAGCTGAGCTGGGCTGTGGCAGGGCTGGGTGACACTCCCTGTCCTCCCCAGGAGCTCTTCAAGACAGTGAGGCCCCACGAATTCCTGGAAACCATCAGGTCCCAGGGTGACAACAGGGGCATTGAGCATCTGGCACCGACCATCCATGCCACCATGACCCACTTTAACAGAGTGGTCGAATGTATCATCACCACCTGCATTGGGGACCCGAGCATGACGGCCCAGGACAGGGCCAGGGTGGTGGAGCTCTGGATCCAGGTGGCCAAGGTAAGATGTGGGAGGCCCTGGGAGCCCCTCTCTGGAGTCAGGGGAACTGCCCCTTCTCCTTTATCAGCTCTCACGTTTGAAGTCCGTGGTCTGAGCCTTTGCAAAAACCTTAGGCCCCTCCTGCCAGGCCTCGATGACCTGACTCCTGGTCCCAGTGGTGGGAATCTCACCCCTTCCTGGGGTCCTTTCTTGGCTTGAGCTAAAATCCTCCTCCCTGGAAGTATTCCTCATCAGGTTCCAGCTGTGCCTTTTCCGGGTTCCCTGAGCCACTGTCTCATCCAGGACAGGAGACGTCAATGAGGCGACAGAAGCCACAGGAAGCAGGGCTCCAGCTCCCCCTCACAGCTCATTCTCTTCCCTTCCCCAGGAATGCCAAGGCCTGAGGAACCTTTCCTCTCTCCATACGATCTTCTGGGCTCTGGAGGGCCCCTCCATTCAACGTTTAAAAGATACGTGGAGACAGGTGTCCAGGTGGGTAGGCCTCTCTCCATGCGAGCACCACCTCGGTGGACCAGACACCCCCCACAGGGCTGGCATTGCCCTTCAGTCAGTTGGGACCTCCTGGGAGACAGCAAACCCTGGGGATAGGGTCTGACCTGGTTGGCAGGCTTCAAGTCTTTCTGAAAACTTAGGCCAGTGGTTCTGCCTCAGGAATCAGTTTCCCTAAGTGACAGATCATGGCTTGAACCAAATTGAAGATTTTCAAGTGTTTGCAGCAACAGAACTCTCTGTCCACGTGAAATTAAGACTGTTTAAAACACATCTGCTGAGAAAATAAGAGAATGGAGGCCCCAGGTGACAATAGGAGAGCCCCCTCCCCAGTCCCAGACACCTCAGGGCTCAGAGGACACAGTGAAAATGCTCATCCAGGCTGTCTGGATCTTCTGGGTTTTCAAACAAAAGGGATTTACCCTCAAACCACTCCACAGTGTTTCTTTCCTTTTTTCCCTCCTCAGGAAGAACTGTAAAATCCTTAAAAAGATCTTCCAAACATGCCAGCGGGAGAGCAGGAAGCTTCTCAAGGAGGTGAGTGGAGGCTGGAGATCTGGAAGGACGGGAGGTGAGGTGGGGAGGGACCAGGCAGGATGTGCTTTGGTAAGTTTTTCACTTAAGGTTCCCCGAGAAATAACGGTCTGTCTTGTCCAGCTGGACAGGAAGCGGGGGGTGTGAGCTGCAGGGGCAGGTGGGGACTGTTTGGGGCAGGAGGCCTTGGTCACGGGATAGAGTGGTGTCGCCTGGACTGTTCCAGGAGGTGAGGAGCTAGCAGAATGAGCAGGTGTCTGGCTTCCATGCGGACCCATCAGCTGGCCCTCATCTTCCTCCAGGCTGGCGGGTGGATGGAGTGGGTGGGGGTTCCTTTCTTCCTAAAGCAGCCCAGTCTGTCCTCAGGAAGCCAGGCCCCTGCTGCTCCTTCTCTCTTCACTGCACCTCACAGGGAAGGGCATTCTGCCTGTCCCAGGGATGGGCACTGTGAGGTCACACAGGCCTTGTGGACACAGGGGCTGCACAGCCTTGGGCCAAATGGTGGATCTGGGACAGAACTGTGTGCTCTCTGGGACTGTGCACTCTAGCCCGATAGTGGTCACTGCTGACAAACCAGTGAGTCACCCCCAGTGCCTTGTCGACAAGGATACGCCCCAGATGGCAATGAGAATTATCAGGGAACCTACAGATTCTTAATGGACCTTCCTGACAGATTCTTAATGGCCTCCATCGAGGCCCTGGCAGGAGGGGCCTAAGGATTGTGCAAAGGCTCAGACCACAGACTTCAAACATGAGAGCTGAGAAAGGAGAAGGGACATTAGAAGTTTCCAAGTGAAAAAGGATGCAAATGTCACCATTACACAGTGCCGTGGTCAGCCCCTACACTGTCACTCCGATGTGGCACAAGGGGGTCCCCTTCCTGAGTGAATGAAGGAGGAGTTCTGTGCAGGAACCATCCTGAGGGGATCCTAGGGAGCTGAGGCCTTTGGCATGGCCTCAGGTCCAGCCTGGTGTCAGGGAATCCCAGGGGGCTGGAAAACACAGAAGCCATTTGCATGGGACCCCGAGACACCTTGTGCCTCTCCATCCATGGCTCAGGTTGACTGAGGGCCTCAACACACCCCGAGAGTCCAGAGGATGGGACCTTGGTCCGAGGTGTGTCTGGAGGAGGAGTGAAGGCCAGGGGCCAGGGCCTCTGGCTGGGAGGGGGAGCGGTCTCCTCTGTGGTCCCCTGAGCAAGTCACTGCCCCTCTGTGGGCCTCGGTCTCCTCATCTGGGAAATGGAGGGAGATGATCTGTGGTGCAGGCCTCACAGAGGTGATGAGGTACAAGGGGGAGAGGAATGTGCAGGAGCTTTGTGCTCCTCCTCCTTGAGGGGCTAGGGGACAGCACTGGTGACAGTCAGATGACACTGAGTCCTCAGGGGACCCTGGAGGCATGGGGAGTCCTCCTCACACTTTCCTGATGAGGAGAGAGGCTTAGGGGCCTGGGCAGGCCTGAGGGCACAGAGGAGGGAGTGTTGGAGCTGGGAGTGATCTAGAATCAGGGCACCCTGGAATGGGAGCAGCCATAGACACCAGATGTCCAGGGTCCAAGATCAGGGGCCTGGGAGACATGGGGAAGGGAACATGGCCTCCCTGAGCCTGTCCTTGACCCTGCAGGAAGTAACATCTGTGAGGGCCACCCTGGAGATGGACCCCCAGGGAGCCCAGGAGAGGCAGCAGCAGCAGGTGAGGTGGCCTGAGGGGGAGGGTCCAGGTGTCAGGGGAGGGGTCACTCTCCTCACGGCTGGAGGCCTCCCTAAGAGAGGGGTCCCTCCTCCTCCAGCCCAGCTCCAGGAGCCCAAGAGCCTGAAATGCCTGCCCTGGAAGTGACCAGGAGGAGGCCTGGAAGGGCTGGGCCCAGGATGGGTTAGGGAGGGGAGGGGCAGGGACCACATACCCTGGGATTTGCCAAAAGCCGCCCCTGGGAGGTGACTGGGGAAGTTGGGTGGTCCTGGAGGGGGCAACTGGGGGGAGGCCGCGGAGGGTCCTAGGCTGTTCTCTGTAGGAGTCTGTGGTGGGCAGGAGGCTGGGGTGAAGGGATTTGGGGGAGGGTCCATGGGGGCACCTGAGAGGTGGGACTCATCTCACCACTCCCACCCTGATTTCACAGGGTGTCGTCCCCTTCCTGGGCATGTTCCTCTATCACCTGAAGCTGCTGGACTTTGGGATGGCGGATGATCTGGAAGTGAGTGAGCCTGGAGGTGGGGCCAGGGAGCAGGATCCTGAGGTTTCGGAGGCGAGAGCCCTGCACTGGGACCTGAGCTCTCAGTATCTGGCAAACCTCCTCTCATGAGAGCCCCATGGCCACCCCTGGAGCTGGGGAGTCAGGCCCATCTTAGCAATGCGTGAATAGACGCTCCGCATAAGCCCCCCACTAGTCTACCTGGGCTGGTGAAGCTCATAGCTGCCTGCCTGCAGAGCTGCAGGAGGCTGTGTCTGAGATGGAGTCAGCCTCCCCCTCGGGCCCTGCCCCTGGGGGAGTGCCATCAGCCCCTGCAAGTGAGGAAGCACTTCTGTGTTCCAGCTGTCCCTTCCTCCCTGAGGCCTCAGTCTCCCCGTCTGTCATCAGAGAGGGTGTGCTACATAAGGTCTCTGGCCTCAGCTCCCCTGTCCCTCCTGCCCTGGAGCCCAGAGCCTGGCCCAGTGTCAAGTTCTCTTTGTGGAAGGTCTGCCCTCTGCTGGGCCCTGACATTCCTGCAGCCTGAGAAGGGGTGGGATGGGGCTTGGTTATGGGCTTAGGGGGCTGTTTCTAATGGACATTGGCTGTCTCCCTTCCAGGGAAATCGGGTCAACTTCCAGAAATGGTGTGAAGTGAGCAGCTATGGGGAGGGTGGGGATGTGGAAATCAGAGACCTCCCCTGGCAAGACTTTCTCTGGCCTCATCCCTTGGGTCTTACATTTATTGGGAGAGTCAGATCCACAAAGCTGGGAATCCCGTCACGTTGGCGGGTGCGGGAGGGGCTGGCATCAAGGACACCTTCCTGGATGAGGAACTAATTCAAGCCAAGCCAACTGTGAGGACAGGCAAGTCCTGAATGGAGTGGGAAGGAAGGAGGGGTCCCGAGTGAGCACAGACCCCAGACCAGATCCTCACTCCGCACAAGTCCCTGGCAGCGTTCCCCACCCAAGCCCTGTCTGCATCCTGTCCTTCCTCCCAGAAATTCAAAGTCATCAGGAGGATCCAGCTGCTCCAGCAGGCTGCAAATGCATATGACCTGGAGCCCGACGAGCGATTTGGGGCCTGGTTCCAGGCCATGGAGCCCATCAGTGTCCATGAGAGGTGAGGGGGACAGGAGTTGGGTGAGGGCAGGCCAGACTCTCTCTGATGGCCAGCTCCAGAGCCTGTGGCCTGGCTCGCTGATCAGCCTCAGAACTCGTAGCGTGGTGACCCATGGGGCACCAGGACTCAGCTGCTGGCAGGCTCTGGGAGGGGCACCTGAGGTGTGGCTCCTGGTAGCTCACAGTTCCACTCTGTCCTGTAGCTACTGGGTCTCCTGCCGGCTGGAGCCCGCACACCAGAAGGCGAGCAAAATGCGGCTCTTCAGGAGTAAGAGGAACTGGACATCCTCCAGTTCAGGGCCAAGTGAGTGTTCGGACCAACAGCGACTGAATCCAGGGGCTCAGTACAGCTTCGGGCTAAGCATGGGCCTAGATCCCAGCTCCAGTGCTGACCAGGCCTGGGACAGGCCGCTCCCCTCTCCTCTCTGGGACTCGGTTGCCTCCTCTGAAATGGGTGATGCTAAATGATGCCTCCTGCATCAGGGACAAACAGGGTGCTGTTGATGGACTGAGCACTCGGCACAGGGTTTAGATAAAAGTGAAGGGGGGCAGGGAGGTGTGCCGTGAATCTCAGGGAGGCACCCCAAAATAGTCTGTTTCTTCTCTTCAGCCACCGTGCCCTTGGCAATGAGCCATAACCCTCTGGAGACCACAAGTTCAGCTTCTCCTGAGCAGGGCCACTGGGACCCTCGGGGTGCACCGGGTCAGCTCTTCCCCCCCACCCCAAGTGAAGGAGACATCTGAATACTTTCCTTGGTTTCCCCTAAAGCCCCAGATGGAGGGCACGACCCCCCTCCAAATCCCTGACATCTGCACCCCAGGGACTGTTTATCCATTGAGGAGGAGCATTAGTATATGTTTAAGAGTAAATATCAGATTTGAATGTTGCAGTTAGTTCTGTTTCTGTCACAGCCTGGGTGTTGTGGTGTGGTTCTTTCACTTCTTATGCTCATGTAAATGAGACACAGAATCTCACATTCCGCCTTGAATTAAGAACACATGTATGGTCAGAGCTTATGGTATGTGGGAGAAGGGAGGACGGCCAGTCCCCTCCCTGGCTACTGAATGACACTCTCTAGTCCCCCTTCCTCAGAGGACAGGTGCATTTCAGTGTGGTTCACCTGGGCCAGGAGCAGAGACAGCCCCTCAGATCTCCCTGGATGTAGAGGTTGGAGGGGCTTTCCCAGGCAGAGCAACAACCACTGAAATGTAGATGTCTTTCAAATACCACTTGCCAGGACCATGTCCTTCCCCAGGACAGCAGCTGTCTTTCTACAGCTTTCCAGGAAGAAGGAATGTTTTCTGCTTGTCCCATTGAGGTTTCTTTTGACCAAATATTGGAAGTTACCATTTTCTAATCAGTCTCTGGATTTGCATCAACACTAAATGAGGAAAAAATGTAAAAAGATAAAAGTTTGCATGTGGAAAAGACAAGGCCAGAGGAAGACCATGTGCTGATGGACTAAGGGCCGACAGGACATCCCCATCAGGCCGCCTCTAGGGCTCCCTGTTCACCCTTCGCCTAGACTGGAATCCTCCTGGCATCCTGGCCCATGCCATGGAAGTCCTTTTCCCACTTGTTTCATATCCAGAGGAAAAGATTCATGATGCAGCTTTTAAACCTACAACAGGACTTTCTTCTATAAACCTTACCACTCCCTGTGAACTAGGATTTCCAGCATCCTCGCACTTCCTTATATGATTCTTTTTGGGCAGAAATTCCCTAGAAGGCCCCCAGCCTCTCTGTCAGGTACATCGTGGCCATTCCTCCCTGGCTGGGGCTGATGGATCAGGGGTGAGCTCTGGTTTGCCAAGATAATAGACCTTAATCCTGGCCACTGAATGACCGACACTGTCCATTGCTGCCTAGGGTGACATCTGGGACCTTGGTGTTCTGAGGTCCATGGTCTCAGACAATCACTAGTTTACACACTCAGTCGTGTTGTTACTGACTTGTCCCAAAGGGGCAGCTGGGCCTGAGCGCACAGAGCACGTAGCCCCTGGGATGACTGTGTTCTTTTCCCCAGTCTTTGCTGTGGTTATGTGGATGTGTGTTACAGGGATGTGAAACTTGCCTGTTGGGAGTTTTGAAAGATGAGGCACAGAGGGGCAGGTATAGCAGTGGGTCCAGCAGGGGAATGCAACCCATCTTAGACAACACAGACACAACAGACACAAACTTACCAATTAAAATACTGAAACGCTTCCCACATGGGTGGTAAACAGACACTACTCTGAGCTCACACCCAGAACCCACCCTACAACTAGGAGCTAAAGGGTTACCACCCGGCATTTTGAAAATCATGCCCTGGAAACACCCTGTAAGACAAGGGCCATTGTCTTGAATTCCTTGGTACTTCTTCCCCCTCCTTTCTGAAGGCTGCAAGTGTCACCCAGGGACGCCTTTTCAGTTCAGCCAGATGCAGAGTAGAAATCCTGGTTCCCACAGCACAGGCCTTTCCTGCCAGGGCACTGCCATACAGGAAAGAAAGAATTCACACCTCGGTGTAGACATGTAAACACACACAGGCATATCCCACCCAAACATCAAGGTGCATGAACTAGTAAGAGAGTAAAAGCCACTTCAGAAACACATCAAGCAATTGCAAAAAAAGGGTTTTTTTAAGAACCTGACTCAAATAAAATGCAAAACCAGGAAATCACCTTGAGAAAACTGGGGGACTTTGGATACTGACCAGATAGTTGATTATAGGAATGACACTTTTATTTTTGTGTGTGATAACATTAGTGTGTTTGTGTTCAAAAAATCCCTCATCTGTAAGAGAAACTGAAAATATTTACAGCTGAAATGATATGCTCTCAGCCATCTCAGCTGGTTAACTCTAGCGGGGTGGGTGTGAGGATAAATGAAGCCAGATGGTATACGAGTTGACAATCTTTGAAGCAAGTGACAGGTTCACAGAGGTTGATTTTTCTCTACTCTGAGATTTAGAGATTTTTGAAAACTTTCAGAACACAATTTTGATACAAATAGTATACTCGGTGTTCATGTTACAATGTTACAAATTAAAACATTGATTGAAAATATAAAGGAATGCTTCCCCTTCCTGATATAAAGAAACTCTCTCTCAGTCTCGTTCTGTGAATGACCTGATGATGCCACCAATTGTACTTACCACATGTTTATGGAGTAATTCCTATGTGCTCTGTGCTGTGTGCAAGGTGAACACATTTCCACGACTCTGGATCTGGTGTGGGAAGGAAGGCAATGAGCATGCTGCCAAGGTTCTCTACGGGGAAAATAATGCCTCCAGGGGGTATGCTCATTTTTAAGATTCCAAAATCAAAGCTACACAGGTTTGCCAGGTAACAAACAAGAGATACTTAATTCATGATACAGAAATGACCTCTGTCTGAATTAACATGTGACAAAGAAGAGAAAGATTGATGGATTTTATGTTAATATTAGATGCAAAATCATAGTTCTGGCCCCTGGCCTAGTGGTTAAGTTCGGCAAGCTCTGCTTTGGCAGCCCACGTTCTGTTCACAGGTGTGGACCTACAACACTCAGCAGCCATGCTGTGGCGGTGACCCACATACAAAGTAGAGGAAGATTGGCAACAAATGTTAGCTCAGGGTGAATCTCCCTCAGCTAAAAAAAAAAAAAAAATTACATGCAAAATCAGAATAATTTATGGAATCAGATTTAATATATATTAAAAGATAAATCTCATTCAAGTAGGTATCATCTCTTCATTGAGTTAACACTCAATGAAAAAACAGATATAAGTTCAAAACACTAATTCCTCAGCATCGATTATCCTATCAATTTTAATATAAAAAGGAAGAAAAATCATGGTAAATAAAAATTGATGTTATCATGAAAGGTAAAGATCACGATGGATGTTACAAAGAGATGCTGTGAGAGTCAAGCCTGTCTCATGGGGAATTTCTCAACCACATCACTCTCTTTTTTCTTCAGTACTGATGTTGCTTTCCTCACTGTGTTTTCAGGATACCTCTCTTGGCTCCTTGCTCTCTCTGCCTCCCGGGCAATCTCGTCTGTCCTCGAGGCCACAGTCACTCCCTCCCATGCTTTTCTTCACTTTCTGTGTCTGTCTCCTGATATCTCCAAAAGATGCTCATTGCCTGCAGAGGGGCTATGAGAGACCCACACCCAAACCAGGACTCATCTCTCTCCAATATGGACACTGGCCAGGGGTGGGCTCTGGGCTGGTGTGCAGACCCCTCAGCTCCAGCCACGGCCCAGGGATTCACCTGGACCCCCCAGTGCAACTGATTTTAAGGTATTTGTGAATCCAAAGGACTTAAGAGTTCTCCTTCGCTGCTGCAGGCCTGGAGTCCCTGCAGTCTCCTGTATCCACAGACTTGCTGGGGATTCTCCAAGGTCTCCTCCCATTGACTGCACATGACCTCACTGCCAGGATGGGAAGCGATTCTAGTAACTGACCTCTGGAATATACAGCTGCTCAGCCTTCAGCCTGTATAGAACTTCAGTTTTCTACTTGGTTTTAGTTTCATGGTCTCATTGTTTCTACTATGAAGTTAGGACATATTTTTTGAGCTTTCTCTTTAAAAACAGAATAAAATGCAAAATTTGAACAAAGAGGAGGATGAAGACTACCATCCATGGAGAATGTTCTCAGCTCATTTGGATATTGTACCCTCTTTCTCTCCCTGGAGAAATGTGTCTCAAATCATACTGTCCATCACAATCATTGGAGAGGTTTTATAACTCAGATTGCTGGAACTCAACCCAAGTAGGTCTGGGGAGGCAACGGAGAATTTTCATTTCTAAGATGTTCCCAGCTGATGTTGATGCTGCTGATATAGGCACCACACGTTGAGACCGGGATTCTGGGACACTATCAAGCTGATGTGTCACTATCAGTGCAAATCCAGACCAACTTGCCTCCTCCGTCTTGCTTAAGAATGTTATTCTCTTCCCTTCTCTGTCATTGTCAACTATACACATGCTGGTACCCTGTAACCTACGTTATTGGGACACAGAGATCCAAGGACTCCATAACTCCTTTGAGTGTCCCATCTCTAATGAAATCACGCACTCTTCCACCCTTAGATACTCACTTCCACACCAGAGCCTGTTTTCACCCAAAATTCTCCTGCTTGCAAATCAGTAAGTCAGAAACACCACATTCCCTCCACAAATTTCCACATTTCTAGTTTTTACACAAAGAACTCTACTGTATATAACCATTCTTTAAGAAAATAGATTACTCCAGTTAGAGTATCTTAACAAGGCTCTCTTCCTTCTCTCTTCCTACTCCTCCCTATTAATCTTGGATTCTGTGGTCCATCATTTCAATAACCCACTCACCACGCTCCCTAATTCTTTAATCTCCTCATATCTGCCCTGCAAGCCTCTGACTTTGGATGATTCCAAATACCTGCCATGCCATGTTGACACCTGCACTGAGGATCACCGCTGAAGAGAGAGCACACGAGGAGCCTGGGGGTCCCAACAGAGAATCAACAGCAACCAATGGGCCTCCATGCATTCTCTAACGCTTCCTGAATGCTCTGTTAATTTCTTTCCATTTCTTGAGTTCCATAAAACTATTTTCTCTTGACCTACTTCATATCTCACAGACAAATTGTTAACCACCACACAAGAACTATTTCACACTCTAGTCATCAGATCTAGAAATTTTCCTCATAAGCAATTCATTTATCACACCATTTTTGTTGTTTTATACAGATATTTTTCTTTCTTAGCTAAAACCATTCTGATTTTCATCTCATCTTTCCATTTCAATGACCTTATGCTTTCAATATTCGCAGTACTTTCAATCACCTCCCTACTGGGATCATGCCTCATGTTTCAAATATGCACAAATCTCTACCATCTACAAACCAATCCCTTATCCATTGTTCCTAATGCTCCTCACCCTCGATGTCCTCCCTCTCCTCCTCCTGCCAGGGACTCCTTGTGAAAAGTTCACTTACATCCCAATGCCTCTGTTTCCACACTGGCAACCGATCCCATGTCCCCATTCTGTGGATGCTTGTCTTGCTAAGCTCACAGGTCAGGGGTCTTACTATTCCAATGTGGCCTTTTCATTATTTGTCTGACATGTCCTGCAGTAGCATGTGACTTTGTGGCCTTCAAGTTCCTTTAGAAAGCTCATTTGTCCTTGGGATCCACCAGTGCTACACTGTCCTTCTCCTGCTCCAAACTTCCTGAGTCACTTCTTGGCTTCTCTTTATAACCAACCCACAATGCCTGATGCTTCCCAGTCGTCAGCCCTGCTCTGACATCTGCTGTCCACCTGCACCCTCCTACTAGGCAATCATATCCATTTCCCTGGCTTCAAATACCACTAATGAGCTAAAAATGTTCAAAGAATCAGCACAGATCTGACTCTGCCCCCCAGACCCAAATATCTACCTGCCCACTCAGCCCATCAGTGATGACTCGACTCACAGTGTCCAGGTTCCAAATTGAAAAAAACACTTTCCCAAATAATTCACTTCTCTCTCAGTGTTCCCAAATTCACTTGTTTGTGCTAATATCCTGTCTGTCCCTGAGTGTCATTCTGGACACTCTGCCACCCCACATTCATGTCAATGAACCATCCATCCACCCTCCTGAATCCTCCTACAGATTCTTCACTTTTGAATTATTTCTAATCACCTTTCAGAAATGACACAAAATACCATTCCCACACAGTGAACTCTCCTGCTCTAGCAACCTAAATTACAAAACTCCATTTTTCCTCTTTGTTGATATTTTTTTCTACTTTACTTATATGTGCATCATCTCTTTCTTTCAATATTCAGTTCTCACTAAATGGGATACTCCATATAGACATGACTAATCTAGATTTTCTAGATGTTTCCCTCAACAGTGTTCTCATATGGCTTTGCACACAAAAAGAGCTCATATATTATATCTGTCTATCTACCTACCTACCTATCTACCTACCTACCTACCTACCTACCTACCTACCTAATTCAAATACTAACAGTTCACTTCCTGAAATATTTTAAACCCATCCACTTAACTACATTTATGCAAAGATATCAAGTTTTTTTGGTATACTGCAATAAATTGGCAATTACAGCTTAAGATTTCCAAATCCTCTCTCCCTGTAATCAGCCTACGAGATTCTAGTTACAGTGATCTGTTTAAAATGTAAAACTGATCATTTCACCTTACCTTTTAAATCCTCAATTTCTGTCTTCAGCAGATATTTTTCCTGTTGTCCTATCATAATTATTAATACTACCCTTTTCATTCCTCAATATGTTGCAGTTTGGAGAGAAAACTATTTGGTCGTTCTATTTATAGAGCACCTACTACATGCAAAACTCTGGTGTAAAACCTGTGATCTACAAAAAAGCTAAACAGACTCACTGCCCCTGTTTGACCTAGTCTTAACGTGAGGAAAGACATAATAAACTGCAAAGGATTTTTAACATGCCATGTGGAAATAAGCACTGTGATGAACAATAGGGCAGAGAGAGAGAGTTTGAGCTTGAGTACATTTTCAAGGTTAGATGTGTTTGTGTGTGTTTGTGTGTGTGCGCACGCGTGCATGTGCTGATGCATGCTGCCAGGATGGGATGAGTTGCTTTCTCCTGTGGGGTGGGGGAGCCTCCTTTGCTTTGGGAAAGTTCCTCTCTGTGCACCTACTATGGACTTTGTCATCCACGTGTATTAGTCACGGTTGTCTAGAGAAACAGAAATAGAATATATATAAACATAGAGATGTGGAGATGTATTACAGGAATTGGTTCATGAGGTTATGGAGGCAGAGAAGTCCCACACTGCCATCTGCAAGCTGGAGAACCAGACAAGCTGGTGGTATAACTCAGCTGAAGTCCAAAGGCCTGAGAACCAGCACCTCTAATGTCCAAGGGCAGGAAACAATGGGCGTCCCAGGTCAGGAGGAGAGAATGGACTCACCATTTCTTTTCCTTTTTGTTCTATTGAGCCCTCAACAGATTAGATGATGCCCCCACACACTGGTGAGGGTGGGCCTCTTAACATAGTCTATGGAATTGAATGCTAATCTCTTCCACAAACAGCCGTGTGAACACATCCAGAAATAATGCTTAACTAGCTTTCTGGGCATCCCTTAGCTCTGTCAAGTTGACACCTGAAATTAACCAAAAAGGGTCAAGTTACAGAAGTGAGATGGGGGGATCTTTCATTGGGTCAGGAAGGAAAAGGACTGAGGTGGTTTTGGAAGGATCTGGAATTTTCTGGACTTTCTTGAAGAGCTTTGATAGAGCAGTCTTAGCAGTCATGGAGAAGGAAGCCTATTTCAGAGGGTCAAAGAGTGACTGAGAAACGGAAGGGCAGAGAGGGAGTGGAGGTGGACAACTGTGCCTTGTGCCTCCTGACAACGGCCTCTGGATTTAACACAGTGATGGCTCCGTCCCAGAGCCCACAGCTTTGGTGTGGGGCTGACTCTTCCCTAGGACTAGGGTGTTCTAATTCCTCAGTGTGAGCTAATCTGCATATTCCAAATCCCCAATGTCCTAGCAATGGGGTGTCAAATGGCCCTCTCTGGTCCAACAGGATCCAGGCACAGGACCCTTTATGGAACAGGAGGAGGAGCTGGGTATACACGGGGTTCTTACCTGCCAGACCTGGAGTTCTGGGGAGTGGAGCTGAGCGAGGTCACAGTGTAGGAGCCGCTGACTGGGTTTGAGGCCACCTGGGAGGAGAGCAGAGTAGGGATGGGCATGGGGGACGGTCAGGACAAGACCTGCCCCCTCATTTGTATGCTGCATCTCTGTGCCTGGACACAATCTGCTCCTCAAGTCTCGTTACCAAGAGCTGATTTCTTCCCTCATCGTATCTTTTCTTCCTTCTTCTTATATTGTTAAATTATTTTAAGTTAAATTTAGCTGGGTTTTCTCTCCCATACATTTAAAATTATTCCTTACTGATTCTTAGATGGAGACTATGATTTCAGTGAGTTACAATGAGAAATGAAGGAGTTCAGGGGTGATAACTGTGGACCTGAGAAATTTAAATGATGGCATGGGGCGTGGTCCATGATCTTCAGGACAGCCATATGATAAGCCACATGATAATCAGAATTTTTAAGACAAGGTACTGTTAGGTTTTATGGTTTGAGTGAGAACAAAGGGAGAGGCCTACAATTGACACACAGTTTACCAACAGCAGAGAATCCTCCCTCACCTCTTCCAGCTCCTGGTGGTTCCTGCTTCCCTGTCTTGCGGCAGCAGATCTCCAATCTCTGCCTACGTCTTTCACATGATCTTCTTCCCTCCATGTCTCTGTGTCCTCATCTCTTCTCACAAGGATGCCAGTCACTGAATTGAGGGCCCACCCTAAATACAGGATGAGTTCATCTTCATATCTTTAATCATATCTGCAAAACAAAAATCATATCTGCATTTAGACCAGTTTCCAAATAAGGTCACTTTCTGAGGTTCAGGGTGGACATAAATTTTTGGGAGACTTTATTCAACCTACTACAGCCTCTACCCTATAGGTGAGGTTGGGAGAAATGCATCTTGGAAGTGACTGTCTTATGCCTGGTGGGACCTGAGGGGTTGCCTCATCATCAGCCATACAAAGTATGCAGACGGCGTTCATGGCTCAGGCAGATCTGAATGGTAACAATATTGGAGGAGCAGTTTTCCTCAAAAGTACTTGATTCAATGTAAGAAAGTTAAAAACCATAATATAATTTGATTTTTTAATTGTGATGTTAATTCTTAAATTCATATGGAAATTTTACAAAGTGAAAAAATTTTGAAAACCAACCAAACAAAATAAACATGAGGGAGAATAAGGAAAAGGGTGACATATCAAAACATTTCCCCAGCTACGTTAACACAAATGGCAGAATAATATGCTCACAGAATCAGTCTCTCCACTGAAGCAAAGATTCAGTGGACAAAACTGACAGAATCAACTGTCTCAGAACTCCGGAACATAACAAAAATTATAGCAACCAGAGGAGTGATTAATGAAGGAAAACGTGGCTGGATTTGTGTAAGAAAGCATTGTGGTGTTTTTCTTAACACCTACCAGCTGCCATTCCCCAGTACAGCAGAGGTCGTGAGGCTGGGAGCCCACATTCCTTGCATGGCTACCTGGTGCCAGGGGACAAACATTGACCTTGTCCTTGAAACAGGGTGATTGTGTGACCGGGTGGTAGTGACCTGTCTGTTGTGTCCCTGAGGGACCAGTGCAGAAGCTGACATGGATTTCTCCCCCTCAGGCCTGAGGGACTTTCCTGGTGGTGTCATTGTCTGATGAAAGATTTAAAGCTCTATCCTACTGGTAGATGTCTGGGTAAGGGGTGATGAATGGGGTAAGCAGCAGACAGACCAAAAGATCTGGAAAGGAGGCATCTGAGGAGGAAGTTTTTTGGGGAATAAAAGCTTAGAAGGGCCACTGCATCTACATGGAAGGCAGAGTTCAATGTGCACGCCCAGGACTGGACGTATGCTCAGAAAAGACCTGAGAAGACCCGGGCTTGCATCTCTGGCAGATTTGTGGGCTCCATGTAAGTAGGTGGTGAAGTCTAAGGAAGAGTTGAAGGGGGACCAGCTGCAAACACTGGAGAGTTGGTTTTTGTTTGTTTGGTTTTTGGTTTTTTAAAATGTGTTCTTTTTGGATCCTTGCATTTAGAGGAATCTCTTTCAGGTCACTTGCAAACCATCAAGAGAAAAGGGATTTCAGCTATCACATACATCAAGGAATGTAGTCTTGGCAAAGACAATCTGAAAAGTCACTAAACAAAAGGATGATTTCAGCTCATAAAAAGCCACAACAGCAAAACCTGGGGAGGGGGGAGAATCTGATTTGCACAATCACCACATTATAATATGCAAAATGTCCAGTTTTCAACACAAAATTACAAACAATAGGAAGCTATAGGAACATATAGGCCGTTCATATGAAATAAAATGGAAATTGACAGAAACTGTCCCTGAGGAAGCCCAGATGTTGGACTTACAAGACAAGGGCTTTAAAACAACTGTCTCATATCTGCTCAAGGGGCTAACAGAAAGCAGGGACACAGAACCAAAGAAAATAAAGAGAACGATGTCTCAACACACAGAGAATATCAATAAAGAGATGGAAAGTGTAAAAAGAACTAGACAGAAATAACCGAGTATTACCCCTCACTTCCTTCTCCCCCTCTAGCCTTAAGCAACCACGAATCTACTTACTATCTGTACAGATGTGCCCTCATTTGACATTTCATGAAAATGGAATCATATAATAAGCAGTCTTCTTTGACGAGCTTCTTTCACATAGCAGAAGGTCTTCAAGGTCCATCCATGGTGTAGCACGTGTCCCTCACGTCTTTTATGGCTGAATAACATACAATGTATGGATTTACCATATTTTCTTTACCCATTCATCAGCTGATGGCCACTTGGGTTGCTCTGGTCCACCTTTTGCTGGTCCCACTCTCACTTTCAGTGGCCTGGGATCAATGTCTCCCATCACCCTTCTTATTCACTGCCATCCAGCCAGCTCAGACCTCTTTAGACACTAGCCCTTCTCAGTGTAGACACTAGCGGAGCCCTTAGCAAGTCCACCAGAAGTGGAAATTCCCAAGGTTTCTGGTACGTGTGGTCTCCAGTGGTTCCTCTTAAAAGAACTTACAGTACAGGGCCTCCTACTAGACATCTGCCATCCTTCTTGGTTCCTCAGCCTCTATGTTTGAAGGCTTCCCCCATTTTATGATCCTGGGGGGACATAACAACAGCTTCCCAATTTAAAAGCAGAAAATGCCAGATACTTCTATTTGCAGCCTCCCCACCGCAACCAGGGCACAGTTCTGAACCCACGTCGACTCTGAACTCGGAAGTTGGAGCAACGCTCTGATGACGATGGATTTGGACAACAGCTAATAGAAGCGGCCTCGGCGGGGCACCAGCCCGTCTGGGTCCTCCCAGAGGCTCCGTGTTAGTTTGATTGATAACTTAGATATTTAGACATATAGTAAGTGGGCCTTTTTCTCTGGGCCCCACAAATGTTACAAGCCCAGCAGGGGGATAGAGTTGAAGAGTACCAAATAGGCAGATATGACTTACTGTCAATATTCTAGTGTCTGTGGATTTAACAAATATACCATCTTGAAAGAGCCAGATACATAAGAATTATTCATAGTAATGATTGGTGGGATTATAAGTGTTGGGGGGAAATGGCAAGGGATAAGCTGGAGAGGGAAGCAAGGACCAGATCATAAAGAATCTTGGAAGCCATACTGTGGAATTTGGGCTATCCTGAGAGTCATATGGAGATACTGAAGGATTTTTAAGTATGAGGCTGACATAATCAGACTGGAATTTTAGAAAGATTAATCTAGCTTTAAAATGGATTTAGGATAAGGGACAAGACTTTGATAAGAAGAACAAGTCATGAGTCTATTTCAGTAATCTAGGTAAGAGATGAAGATGTTTTGGACCAGATAGAACAGTGGTGATGAGAATGGAGGGAAATATACAGATTGAAGATTTATGTAAGAGCAAGGTCTGTGGGACCTAGTTAAAGAGTAATAGGAATTAACGATGATTCTCAAGTTTTTGGCCTGGGCAGTTGGGTAAACAGTGACGCCATTCAATGGGAGAGGGCACTGAGGTGGACATGTGGGCGCCATATATCGAGAAAGATAATGGATTCAACGTGCACGTGCTGTGCTTGGGAGCCTGCAGGCACATGGTAAGCTTTTGGCACAACCTTGGCACCTAGAAATTGTATGATATAAAAAAATGAATAAATGAAGACGTCAAACTTCTTAATCATACTTCAACTATTTTCATCCTGAGGATAGAAAAGATAAGCAGCCCTTCCTCTAAGGTCTAGGGAAGCCTGAAGCAATTGCTGCTCTCATCAGTTTATGCACTTCTATGTAGATTTGTCTGGAAATGAAGCAATGCTAGTATTAGTGAAATTTTATTTTGTTCTAGACTTGCTTGTTGAATTACGGAGGTCATAATAAACAATCCCCAAATGAGAGACTTAGTACGGTAAAAATTTACTCACTTTTTTTAACATTTCTAAGTTGGTCTGGTGGCTTCCCTTGACAGATTTTCTACTAGCTCAGAGATTCAGGCTCCTGCAATCTTATAAATCTGCCGTCTTAGAGATGTGACTTCTGAGCATGTCACATTAGATAATAGGACTGAAGAATTGCTGGAGATATCTTAAGGGCTAGGCCTAGAAGTGGCTTACATCACCTCAGCCCATATTGCACGAGACCATGAGACAGAGTCATATGGTCTCAACCCAATGCAAAGGGGCTGTTAAATCCAGACCCTACGTGTGACCAGGAATAGGAACTAGGATTGATGTCCATCTAGCTGGTCTCTACAATTGAAAATCAGAGAACTAGTTTTCAGGTAAGTGCTCAGATAACAAATACACAATACTAATAGTCAAAATTTGTGCTCCCATCGCAGACTTATTGTTCAAAGAATGAATCATTTATTTTGTAACTTCAAAATAAGATCATACTATTCTCTTCTACTTATTTAAGACACTTTGTTATTTGGATGCCAAAGGTTTTCTTAATTCTTTTAGAGGAGTTCAAATCCATATGCTGAAGATATTACGTAGTGTTTCCTTTCTCCCACAATCAGCTTTATGAGAATTTGCCATTATAACTATAGAGGAGAATTTGGCAAACTGAAACAGAAACCTCCAAGAGATGTACAACACAGATACTTCAAGTTACAAAATCTCTAATGTCATTATTGAAAAAATAAACAGTCTTTTTAGAGATAGTCTAATTAACATCTAGCATAATAAATAAGAATCCCTTATGTTTGTATAATATCTTACGTACATGTGTTGTCTTACTTGATTATCATGATCACCCTAGTATATTCTCTCTATTTGTCATAAAAGCACCCAGGTTTTCTATGGGGAGCTACTACTCCTCACCTACTCTCAAACTCCTACTGTTTGGGTGGAGCTAACTTTACTTTTAATTTATGGGGTAAACATATGGCCTAGATCAAGACAATCAAACTTCACATCCGCCTGACTACAAGGAGTGATTCAGAGATAAACACAACATCCAGTTCATGCTAATCAGAGTTATTGCCAATCAATGATTAGACTACTATTATAACAGTTGAGAAACAGACCTTCCAGTTCTGAAGCTAGTTGGATATAAGCTGGCATTGTTGGAGGCCATCTTGCCCCATAGGGAGAGCCTGCCTGAGAGTTGGGCCTCACAGAAGAAAGCGGAGTCAAGGTATTGAGAGTGACTATCTTGGTCCATTCGGGCCGATATAACAAGATACCATGGACTGGGTGGCTCAGAAGCAACAGAAATTTATTTCTCTCAGTTTTGCAGGCTGGGAAGTCCAAGATCAAGGCACCTGGCTGATTCAGTTTCTGGTGAGAGCCCACTTCCTGGTTCATAGATGTTATTTTCTTGCTGTGTCCTCACATGGCAGAAGGGACAAGGGTGCTCCCTGGGGCCTCTGTTATAAGGGCACTAACCCCACTCATGAGGGCTCCACCTTCATGACCTAATCACCTCCCAAAGGCCCCACCTCCAAATACCATCACATTGGGGGTTAGGTTTCAACATGTGAATTTTAGGGGATGCAAACCTTCAGTCTATAGCAGTGACTGAGTCCTAATGTTGTTTGAACCAGAATCCAGCTGCACTGATACAAGGCTGCTCCTGGAGAGTCAACGCCTTCTTTTTCTTTCCTTTTGCCATTTTGAACTGGGTATCTTTTATTTGCAACTGAAAGAGTCCTGTGCTATTTTCCCTATATTTTAGGAAAATAAACTGAGATCTAGAGAGCTTACACAACTTGCTTGCTATAGCTTGGTCCCCACTTGGTAGGACAAAACAGAATGGAAAATTGACTTAAAATTGACTCTAATTATATTTTATTTAATTAAGATTCTTTTCAAGTTTTAAAGCACTTTTTCTTTTCTATCAAGACTCAAGAAAAGTTTTGTCAGGATAGAATCATTATTGCACTGTATCTAGAAAGTTCAGCCTTTCCAATATTTATCGGCACTTGTTGTGTAGCATTTTATTGTTACAAATGTGAATGCTGAGTCATTCTCAAGAAATGAACAGTAAATTTAAGCACTTGATGAGCCATATGATGGATGTGTCTGCTTCCGTTCTGTTCTGTACTTGCAATGAAATTTTTTCTACAGTTGAGCCCCAGGTCTGATCTAAAATCAACAGAGAAGATTTGAAATACTCAAATGTGTGCCTGTCATGAAATCTAGTGGTTTTAGAAAAAAGCATGTATGTACCGTATACTTCGAAATAACTAAATAACAGTATTCTTAATGGGACAAAAATCCCATTTTTTCCTGGAACTGTGAATGGAAAACTCCGCTGCATACCATTCCAATTCAAGGATCTGTAATCTTAGACCATTGAAGAGTTCCTCTTTCCAAGGAATGTTTCTCTGTGTGGTTTCTAAACCTCCTGACTTTTTGCAAAAATTTAGCCTACCCTGGGAAGCTTAAGAGAAATAACAGTGTAGCAATATCAGAGGTCTTCTTAAGTTTGCATGTCTGACATGTAGTTCTTCCATTTTTATCTATCATATTTAGCCACACTCTTTACTTCATTTGATTTTATTTCATCTTCGGAACAAAACAGAACTATAAGATAGTGATAAGGATTTCCTCTTTTACAACAAATGTGAAGACAAAATTTGCTAGGTCTCAGCCGTAAGAACCATAAAACTCCCGTATGGACAGCCAAGTTGTTAGGAATCCCATGTTCTACTCTACTCTTTTAAAAGTCAATAGTTATGATTTTAATCAAACTCTGTGGCATTCCATATGGTGTTCACCTTAATAAGGTTATCTACTAGGTGCCTGCCTCCTCCTTATGCCCTCTGAACAACAACTCATGTGAATAAATAGCTCAAAGAGAGTCACAATCGGTGTAGAGAAGGAAGTTGTTCTCCCCTCTATGCAGTGTTCAGAATGATCCTGAAGCCTAACAGAAGGATGTGCTGAGACTGGTGCCCAGAATTTTGGCTCAGAGGTTAGCACTGTACTTGGGGTTAAGCAACCTAATCACTTAACCTCTCTGAACCTCAGTTTCTGTAGCTGCAAAATAGAAATACTAATGCTGTCGTCAGGGGATATGTGAAGATTGAAAAGTTAAATGTTCTTTTAAACTTTACTGTTTCGTCCAAAAAAGAAAAACCACTGTAAATCTCTATGTGAATATAAGATATTGAAGATCATAGAGCATCAGTTTTTTGACTCCTCCCCTGACATAAAAATTATGGCAAATATATTTAAAATCCAAGAACTAACACAACTACAGTCACACACACAAAATAACCTGTGACAAATTAAAGTCAAGTTACTAACAAGTAGCAGGAGTTGTACAATTAAATTGTATTAGCTATTATAATTATACATATGTATATAGACATAAAAAGAGTTTCTGTTTAAGTTTAGCCAAAAGGAGAAATCAGAGTTGAGAAAAATGCCTCTCCAGTAGACGAAGATGTGAGAAATGATTTCTATGGCAGTAGTCTGATGATTCATCTCTCAACTACCATGGTTTTTTAATTAATTTGAGACATTTTAATTAGATTCTTCCTCTTTTTCACTTCAGCCCAGCATCTCTGTGTGTGATCCTCCCTTCCCCTACCCTCAGCATCCCCTACCCCAGTCCTGGCAGCTGCCAGCTAAATTGCCACTGGGAAAAACATTTCACCAGCTAACCACAAGCAGAATCAAGTGGCAAGAGGACATAAATGAAATTTGTCTTGTTATCCACCATTTCACCTCAATTTCTTGGTTCTTATCCTCTTTCTCCTAACCCTCTCCTTATCCTTACCCAGACGCCCCCTCCCTGCTCCCTAGAAGTCTGGTGTCTTCAGGCTGGCAGCTCAGCTGACTGCTCCTCCTTGCCTCCTCTGAAGGCTTCCCAGTTCCAAAAGGATCATTACCTTTTTTTTTTTTCCCCAGCTTCCTTTTCCATCAAACTCACATTCTCTCAAACCTGCTGATCTGAGAGAGGTGTCAACAGAAAAACCAACTCATCAAGCCTAAAGAGTGAGTAAGTGCTTTTTCCTGTCTGGGATTTTGCATCTTAAGCATGTTGCCCCATATTCATCTACAATTAGTGAAACCTCATGGAATTTAAAGGGGATTGAGGTTACAGGGTGGGGAGATCTGGGGGCAACAGACTTCTCCCCATTCCTTTAACTTTCAACTCATGTGTGAAGCTTCCTCCCCCTTTGGTTAGGGCCTGTCTCTAGAGACTGCATTTATTTCCTGAGAATAGTAACTACTCAGGGATTAGCAGTCCCTTCTGGCTGCCCCCTCGAGCTTGACACCAAGAATGCAGCTTTTTCGTTCATGGAGCGTGAAAGCAGCTTGCAGGGTCCTGCTGATTGGCATAAACCCATGAGGAAATAAAGTTTTTCATTCACGTGTGCGTGCGCAGGCACACACACACACACACACACACACACACACACACGAAGCAGCACTTCTTCCTCATTCGTGGGCAAACACAATTTCAATTGCATCGGGCATCTCTTTCTCTTTCTGGTCTTAGAACATAGAAAAATTACAGGTGTGATTGGGGCCTGATTAAATCCTGAATTGTCAGCTGACAAGTGTAGACGCTACAAGCTTCAAGTTCCTTGGCCTTTTGATTAACTTACTCTCTGGAGGTCTCAGAGAGTTTTGGGAAAAAATGAGTACTTTATGTAAATTTTATTATTTTTGCTGAGTATATGAAATTGTGGTGATTCTTTTTAAGGCAGTGTTCACAAATTGTTGCAATGTATTATTTTTGTTAATTGCTTTGTATAAACTTACATATCATTTATTGGTAGAAATAAATTGCATCTATTGTTTATTTGACAGTTTTTTGTTTGCACCCCTTACACCCCAGAAACTAGGAAGATTGAAGTGTTCTAGGAACATAGAACCACATAGTCCCCCAATCTGAGCACAGAGCCATGAAGGGAGCAAGAAAGGAACATTGTGTTCTCAAGAGCTAAAAATAAGGAGGAAGTCACTAAACTGATTATGTGGGGAAAAAAATGATTTATCAGGCAGGTCTTGAAAGAATAGTCTCAAACTTTCTGCGACATGGATCATCCTTCTTTTGCCTCCACCATACTACTAAAACAATTTATAGACCAATTAACTTCTAATGGTCATATTTTAAGGCCTCCTTTTAGTCCTGATATTACACAGTGGACACATTGTCTTACTGACCCTTAAATGTTGGGGTTCCCAGAGTTCCATCCTGTCTTCTATTCTCACTCTTCTTCAAAGGTCTCAAAGTGGAAGCCCACAGACTGGATACAGTCTACAGAGGTCTACTATTTGGGCTCGACAGTATTTTGGGCAAATTTAAGAAACAGTATTTAAAACCCAAACTTTCAGTTATCTATTTGGATTTTTCAATTTCTTTTGAAAAATGGAAAGATCTGACAAGACTAGACCAACATTTATGCACAGCAATAATCAGTTGGAACTAAATAGAGGTTGCTCTGTAGAGATTGGATGTTTGCTCTCCTGTTGCTATAGTCCTCACCACTGCCTATTGCCTTAAATCCCTGGCCCACCTCCTTAACTCATTTACATGAGTGAGCATTTGCAGTGACTCCTCACATACTCACCCTGTGTATTCTCATCCTTACTTGTGGTTTGAACTACCTCACTCTAAAGTTCTAACCCAGAACACATTCTTAAACACTGTACAATGTCTCAGTTCCCCTTAGATGTATTGTAGGTTCCTCACTCTCAACATGTGCAAAACAAGACACATTATTTTTTCTCATTAGCTGCCAAATTTGCCTCTCTTGTAGTCCCTAGACAGTTAATAGTGTCACCATCCGTGATGGTCAATTTTATATGTCAACTTGCTTAGGCTATATTATCCAGTTATTCAAATAAACACTGATCTAGGTTTTGCTGAGAAGATACTTTGTAGATGTGGTTAACATCTACCATCAGTTGACCTTAAGTAAAGGAGATTATCTTTGATAATCTGAGTGGGCCTCATTCAATCAGTTGCAAAGCCTTCAGAGCAAAGCTGAGACTTCCCTAAAGAAGAGAATTCAGCCTCAAGATAGCAGCATCACCTTCTGCCCAGGAGTTTCTTACCTGTTAGCCTGCCCTCCACACTTCAGACTTGGTGGTACCCACAATCCTACTGGTTCGGTTTCTCTAGAGAACCCTGACTGATACCCTATTCATCTAGGCATCCATGCTAAGAATCTAAGAGACTTCCTCAACACTTTGTCCTCCTTGTGGCTTTCATCTAGTAATACCCCTTTAAAATATTCTTCAAAATAATAATCAGATCTCATCTTGTAATTCTATAATTCAGATCTGGTCCCTCTTGCTTAGAGATCAAAGTCCAAACTCCTAAGTAGGGTGCACACGGCTGTCCATTTGCTGGTCTCCGACTACTTCTCCAGACTCATTTCTTGCTGTACTACCCACTTCCCTTGTACCTACCATCTAAATGGAAACGCTTCCATAATTTTGAAGACATCCTCATATTTTATTCCTCTACACCTAAGCTGATCCTACATCCTCAAATATCCTGTCTTATAGGGCACTTGGCAAAAATCTACTCAACTTTCAAGACTTAGTTGAAACATGTGCACTTTTATGAAACTTCCCCCTCCTCTCCTTTCCCAGTAGAATTGATCAACTCTTCCTTTGTACCCCAGCCTCCTCTTGCATACTACACCCAAGTACAGCCATAATATGGTAATTTATTTCATTTGTTCATTCATATGTCTGTCTTGGTCTGTTAAACTGTGAGGCCTAACTCGTTACCTAATTTAGTAGACCCTGGTGGCAACAATTGCTAATGACTCCCTCAGTATCCATTCTCCTTTCTTCCACAATAATAGAACTTCTAGCCAGGCACATGGCACCCAGAACAAAGGCTACAGTTTCAGTCTCCCTTACAAATCGGTGTGGCCATGCGACTGAGTTCTAACCAATGGACTCTAAGCGAAAGTGTCCTGTGCCGGCATCCAAGAACCTTTCATCAGAGGCAGCTGTCACCAGCTCTTTGCCCCTCTTTCCTTCCTTCTTCCAACCTACTCCTCGGAACATGGATGTGAGGACTGAAGTTCCATCTTGGTTCTTGAGGAAAAGGTTTCTCTTGGCACTGTCAAGTGGGAAGCTGCAAGGAGCCTGGGTCCCTGAGGACTTTGTAGAGCAATTGCTATGCCAGCCCTAGATTGCTCACCTCTGCACTTTTACTCGTGAAAGAAATGAATTTTCACCATATTTAAGCTACTGTTTCAGAGAAAGCAGTTCTATTACTCACAATCAAATATAATCCTGAGTAATACATGAACAGTTACGGTAGTGTCTTCAGTTAACACTCTTAAATTTAAGCTTATAAATCAGCTATGATGCGTAAAGATTTGTTACAAGGTCCAAGTCAGAGAGGGGCTGATAATCTCGGAAGTGAGCTGGCTGTGTTTGAGTTTTAAAGCTCGGGTCCAGTGTTTGCATATGGTCTTCCTGTTGTCTGTACAGGTACCTTCTGCATTTCAACCTACGGACTTTGCCTTAGTTTCAGCTCCGGTCCCTGGGGAACCCAAACTTTGACATATTTTGCTCCATTTGGCCAGTATATGACTGCCCAGGCCCGCTCCATCTCCTACAGCCAGGAGAGAGTTAGGAAATCAGACAAGGGGGAGGAATGACTAGATTAGAGCCAAGATTGAGGTGAGCTAGGAGGCTGTGAGCTGAGCGGAGAAAGTACCAGCAGCATAGCAAAGAATTTGAGCCCATAGCTGGTGCACTGGGAAAGCGAGACCAGAAGATAAATATGCCAGACTCTTGCTAGGGTGATCTCTTACTCTTTCAAAGACCACGTTCATGCCCAAATGAATTATGACACATTATGACCCTTTTCCAACATGGGTGTAGGAAATAGACACTCTTAGATACACTTGTGGGGGTATAAATTGGAAAAAATTTTAGGAGGGCAACTTGACAAGTCCCTTAAATATTTTAAATGTGCATTCACTAAGAAGCCAAAGATTTATTAAAAGGGGAGAAGGGGCTCAAAAGAAACACTGGAAACATGTGTCTTTATTATTTAGTATTATTCAAGATGCCCCACTTATGCAATAAGACAAATAGACCCACACCCACATATCTACTCTCTTCCCAACAGTAACAAGAACTAAATTTAACAGGAAATACTTAAAACCCATGTGACAAAAACTGTACAATTTCACTGGAATTTATATGAGGGCTAAAACATTCTCTCTTTGATGGTGCTGTTATTCTCATATATAGAAAACTAAGAGAAATAACTGATAGTTTAACATTAGAGTTCAATAAGACAGCTACAAATAAGGGAAATACATAGAATTATTGTATACATCAGCAATACTAATTAGAGAATGTAATGAGGGGGAAGACAGCAATTCAAATCAGTGAATAACAAATGGATTAATCAATAAATAGTATTGGGAAAATTTGATAGCCAAAATAGGAAAAAAATATATATACTCTTTCCTCACACAATACACACATATTTAAAGACAGTTGGTTTAAATATGCAAATAAAGAATATAAAGAATAAAATATGGTAGCACTAAAACAAAATATAGGAGACTATTTCTTGGTGTAAAAAAGGCCTCTTATGACCCTCAGTAAAAAGTCCAAAAAGTAATAAGGAAAATATTGACAGTTGATTACAAAACACTAGAAACTTGAAGACCATAGGAAACTTGGCCAGCAGTGACAGCCTCCAAGAAAATACTTGTGACACATTTGAAGGGTTGAGTATCTTTGTTATTAAGAGTGCCCACACATCAATAAGAAAAAGTCAAACTCATTGGGAAATGGACTTGGGAAACGGGCAAAGAAAATGAAAAGACAATTCACAGAACAGACTTGTAAGTGAATAACAAACATGGGAAAAGTTGAGTAACATCACTAAATAAGGTACACAGAAATTAAAGCAAAATGAAATATAATCTAATACCTAGCAGGCTCACAAAGGTTAAAAAAATTTCTAATCAATATGAAAAACAATAAACATCTCAACAGAAAAATAAGCAAAGAAACAAAATTAATTTTGTATAAAATTCGTCTAACAGAGAAGAAAAAGATGAACAAACATAATGAAGCAGAATAATTACAGCAATTACTGTGTGTTTGCTCTCCCTTACCCACACGCCAGCCTTTCTGTTTTCTTATCCCATGGATTTTTCCAGATTTGGCAGGCAAGATCTGCCTGGATTTTCCCTTCATTTGTATACAAACTGAACTTAGTGATGAGATGATGCCTGGCTTCACAGAGAGGTGGGGCAAAGGTGGAGAGTCAAACAGAAACAGAGACAGACAGCAGAAGAGAGAGACAGTGTGATGTACAGAGAAGAGGGAGAAGGCTGAGGTTTGAAGGGTCGTGGAAGCAGCAGGACTTGAGCCCTCCTGAGGGCTGCACCTGAGGAGTCTGGACACCAGCTCTAGGTTCACCGCTTTTCAAAGATGGCCACGCATGACATATAAACAGCAGAATCATCAGACGTCAAGGGACCATGAGGCCTTGGAGAGGAAGCATCTCTGCGGCAGCCTTGTGGGCAGAAGGCTAGAGGGAGCTCTCTGCTGCACTGGAATAGTTTTTTTGTTTGTTTGTTTTGGTTTTATTGAGGTCATCTTGGCTTATAACCTTGTGTACATTTCAGGTGTACATTACTATATTTCGGTTTCTGTGTAGACTGCGTCATGTTCACCACTAATAGCCTAGTTTCTATCCATCGCCATACACATGTGCCCCTTTACCCCTTTCTCCCTCCCCCTAACCCCTTCCCCTCTGGTAACCACTAATCTGTTCTCCTTATCCATGTATTTGTTTATCTTCCACATATGAGTGAAATCATATGGTGTTTGTCTTTCTCTGTCTGACTTATTTTGCTTAGCATAATACCCTCAAGGTCTATCCATGTTGTAGCAAATGGCATGATATTGACTTTTTTTATGGCTGAGTAGTATTCCATTGTATGTATATACCACATCTTTATCCATTCATTTGTTGGGCACTTGGGCTGCTTCCATGTCTTGGCTATTGTGAATAATACTGCGATGAACATAGGGGTGCATAGATCTCTTTGAGCCGTTGATTTCATGTTCTTTGGACAAATACCCAGTAGTGGGATAGCTGGATCATGTGGTATTTCTATTTTTAATTTCTTGAGAAATCTCCTTACTGTTTTCCATAGGGGCTGCACCAGTTTGCATTCCCACCAGCAGTGTATGAGGGTTCCCTTTTCTCCACATGCTCTCCAACATTTGTTATTTCTTGTCTTGTTAATTATAGCCCTTCTGATGAGTGTGAGGTGTTATCTTACTGTAGTTTTGATTTCCATTTCCCTAATAATGATGTTGAACATCTTTTCATGTGCCTGTTGGCCATCTGTATATCTTCTTTGGAAAAATGTCTGTTTGTATCCTCTGCCCATTTTTTTGATCAGGTTATTCATTTTTTTGTGTGTGTGTGAGGAGATCAGCCCTGTGCTAACATCTGCCAACCCTCTTCATTTTTTGCTGAGGAAGACTGGCCCTGGGCTAACATCTGTGCCCATCTTCCTCCTCTTTATATGGGACGCCGCCACAGCATGGCTTGCCAAGCAGTGCGTCGGTGTGCGCCCGGGATCTGAACCGGGGAACCCCGGGCCGTCACAGCGGAGGGCGAGCACTTAACCACTTGCGCCACCGGGCCAGCCTCAGGTTATTCATTTTGTTGTTGTTGAGTTGTATGTGTTCTTTACATATTTTGGAAATTAACCCCTTGTCAGATATATGATTTGCAAATACTTTCTCCTAGTTGGTGGGTTGTCTTTTCATTTTGTTAATAGTTTCCTTTGCCTTGCAGAAGATTGAAAGTAGACCATTATCTTACACCATCCACAAAAATTAGCTCAAAATAGATTAAAGACTTGAATGTAAGACCTGAAACCATAAAACTCCTAGAAGAAAATATAGGCAGTACACTCTTTGACATCAGTCTTACTGGTATCTTTTCAAATACCATGTCTACTCAGGCAAGGGAAACAAAAGAAAAAATAAACAAATGGGACTACATCAGATTAAAAAGCTTCTACTATGCACTGAAATAGTTTTAAGAACCCCCAGGGACTTTGCATGACCTCGTGGCTTGGCATGGGGTACGGGTTTTGAGGAGATCCCCAGTTAGGGCTGTAATTTAATCTCCTCTCCTACGTCAACAGAATAGGCCACTGAATCTAATTTAAGTTTATTTTAAGTAAATAAGGAAATATAACATTTCTTATACACTCGGGTTCACAGTTGCTTAGCTGCAACATTGTTAACCAGCAAGGGGAGAAAGAGGCACCACCAGAAAATAAGCATAACTACGCAGGAGGACTGTTTGGCGATATGTGTCAAAATGTAAAATGAGCATACTTTTTCACTAACAATTTTAATCCTAGGACTTGATGCTAAAGAACACTCTTTACTGAGCAAAGTAAATAGATCCACTGCAAAATTGCTTATAATGGCAAGAAGATCGTGGAAAATTCTGCATGTGGATCAGTAGATTCCTGTTTAAATAAACTATGAAATAAATCATGATACGTACATACAATGGAACATTCTGAAGCATTAAAAGTGATTACATGCTCAAAATTATTCATCATTAAGGAAATGCAAATCAAAACCCCAATGAGATGCCACTTCACGCACACTAGGCTGACTATAATAATTAAAAAAAAATAAAAAGTGTTAGTGAGGATGTGGAGAAATTGGAATCCTCATACATTGCTAGTGGGAAGGTAAAATGGTGCAGCCACTGTGGAAACAGTTTGGCAGTTCCTCAAAAACTCAAACACAGAATGACCATATGAGCCAGCAGTTTCACTTTTAGTTATATATCCAAACGAATTGAAAACACGTTTATACAAAAACTTGTACATGTATGTTTACAGCAACATTATTCATAATAACCAAAAAGTGGAAACAGTATGAATATCCACCTATTGATGAATGGATAAAACGAATGTGGTGTATACGTACAATGGACAATTAGCCACAAAAAAGAACAAAGTCCTTTGATGGTTAAATTTTATGTGTCAACTTGACTGGGCTAAGGGATGCCCAGATAGCTGGTAAAACATTATTTCTGGATGTCTGTGGCAGTGTTTCTGGAAAAGGTTAGCATTTGAATCAGTAGACTGAGTATAGATCCACCTCGCCACTGTGGATGGGCATCATCCAGTCGAATCCAATCCAACGCGTTGAGGGCTGAAGTAGAACAAAAAGGCAGAGGAAGGGTTAATTTGTTCCCTCTCTTCTCAAGCTGGGACATCCATCTCTCCTGCCCTCCAATATCAGAGCTCTTGGTTCTCAGGCCTCCTCACTCCAGGATTTACACCAACAGACCTAAGTTCTCAGGCTTTTGGTCTCGGACTGGGAGTTTCACCATCGGCAATTCTGGTTCTCAAGCCTGCACGCTCAGATTGAATTATACCACCATCTTTCCTGGTTCTCCACCTTGCGGATCACAGACTGTGGGACTTCTTGGCCTCCATAATTGCATGAGCCAATTCTAATAAATCTCCTCTTATCTATATCTATATATAGCCTATTGGTTCTGTTTCCCTGGAGATCCCTGACAGTACGAGTACTGATACTGATACCTTTCTTCAAATAAGCCACATTGACAGGTTCCCAGTGGACATATCTTTTGTAGATGCCCCAATCAACACACTACAGATATGCAGAGAAAATATTTCAATGGAAATCTTGAAGGCTGTGATTTCAAGAGATTAATAGTACTTTTTCATATACTTAACTGTGTTTTTAAAATAATGAGCACGCATTATTTTTCCAAAACTAATAGAAGAAAAAAAAAAAGAATTGTTAACTAGAGTTTGCTGGGGTGTAGAGAATTGAGATTTTCAAGTACTGTTGGTATAATTGTATATTGATAGAGCCTTTTAGAGGGCAATTTGACAATAACAATTCCAGAAATTTATTCTGCAGAAGCACTTGTACCTTCACACAAAGATATATGCTCAGTCATGCCCACAGTAGGATTGTTTGTGATGGCAGAAATGTAAAAAAAAAAAAAAATTACTTTTTGTGATCTGTTTTCCCTAGGTGAAGTTTCCTTATGGACCTTGTGCAGGAGTAGGCAAGCAATTCTATATTACGCAACCATTGAAAATAAGGGCAAGGGATAATTTTTTGTATATGGACAAAGAGAGAAAGTCACAATATATTGTTAAATAAAAATAGTAAGTTAAAAACAATATGTAGAGTGTGATCTCATTTAAAATTGCTATTTTTATATGCTCAGGAGAAAAATTCCAAAGGATGTAAACGAATTGGTTAGCAACAAGGGATTACAGAATTTTCACTTCTCGTTTTATAGATCTCTACATTGTAGGAATGTTTTATTAAGGGATTACAGAATTTTCACTTCTCGTTTTATAGATCTCTACATTGTAGGAATGTTTTATTAATGAGCATCTATTATTTCTATTACAAAGGGGAAGACAATGATTTTTTTTTTTTAAGAAAAATCCCACAGAGAGAGGCATTGTTCCAGGGCTGGGTCTTGGGCCACGATTTAGACTCTGCCGCACAGCAGTGGGCAGGACCTCACTGAGCTGGAGCTTCTGAGTGGTTTGATTGACATTACTTGCCTGGCCTGGGCTTTCATGCATCTGGTATGGCTCAGCTGGGAACCCCCTTGAAATGTCCATGAAGGGGTCTCTCCTGCTGTGTGTGTGATATTGACCATTTCTTAGTTTTCTGTACAGCCAAAGATCCAAGAATGCTACTAGCTGCTGATTCAAGCTCTACTCAGCTCATTACTTCCTAGTTGTGTGAACTTGCATAAGTTACTTAACCTCTCTAGGCTGCCTACCTCAATGGTCGATTTTAAAGACGAAGTTAAAAAACATGTAAAATTCCTTCACAAACATTGCAACATAGTAGGGATGTAATAAATGTCAATTCACACCCCTCCCATTTCTGCCACGTCTTCTTTTTCTCTGTCCACATTCCCTGGCAGGTGGGTAATGCAGAGCAGTGGATCTCAATGGGCGCTCTACTATCCTCTTGGTAGCATTTTATAAATGGGGGGAGGAACAATTTTTGGTTGTCACCGTGATGAAGAAGCTACTGGCTTTGACTAGATCTGTAGGTAGGGTTCAGGAATGCCGGCTGTCCTGCAATACATGAGACAGTCCAGACAATAAAAAATTATCTTGCATCCCACATAGCATGTCAATGTCCCACAAGCTATTCCTGTAAGTTAAAAACCTGTTTATATTATCTGAGTCTAGAAGCTAATTCCATTTTATATAGCAACACTACACTTCCCAGGAGGAAGATCATATTTTATTTTGTTTGGACGTTACCACTGTTGTTGAAAATCACATTCTGACAGTAGCACCGCTTTGCATGCTATTTGAATCTCCAAAGTAGACACACCTCTAACCATCCGTCTTTGTAGTTGTCACAACTTGCTTTGGTGCACAGGTACAACCATCTGACTACACTATTATGTCTTCTAGAATGCTCATTCCTAAGCATTTACATAATGAAATCCATCTAATCTATTATAAATTATTTTCTTCTTACTTCTCTTTTATATTAGTTTGTACCTTATATTGATTTTTGAAACTATGTGTAGGTAGATTATATTATTCATGACTTTTATTTTCGAAACATAAAGGTAGCTTTACAAAATAGTTATTACAAAAAGAGGACATGCCAGAGTCTAAAAGATCATAAAGTTTTTCAATTGCAGCAAGAACCCTAGAGGAGAACATCTGTCCTGTGAGGCAGGGTGGGTTCAGCAATTGCATGCTTTCCATTGTAGAATAGTGACATTGACAGAAATCCAAGTAGCTTACTGTTCCCATTTCCACAGGGATTATAAGCATTCAAGATAACAGCCATCATTGGTCCCTCTGGAGCCAGAACCAGGGAGGCAACAGAGCCTAGAATAACTCTTATGAGGAAGGGTCCTGTCCAGTAAGAGAAAGTGAATAATCTTGCTGTCCTTTCTAGTTTGTCAAACCGGAAGGCAAGAGATATCTTATGAGGGTGTAGATGAAGTGAACGGCAAGAAGCCAGAGAGGCAAGCACACTGAGGGGCTTGGTTGGGGATAGTTGGTAGGTGGTGGACGAAGTAATAATGTGGACAGGGAGTAGGATGAAGAATGTGGAACTCTGTTTTGGCCACAGCGTCTCTTTAATATGTGGGCTGGGCCCCTGGATTTGCATGATCCTACTTAACATTGAATACATGTTGCATGGTTTCTTCCTTCCTTCACAGACTCACTGAGAACATCAGCGTAGGATGAGCCATAGTAACCATGGTTTTGTTTCCACACTTTTCCTAATTATGAGGAAGTAAATGATGTCCTAGACCTCCTAATGAGCTTCAGGCTACGAGAGTTTGCAGAAGTAAAATAATAATAACAACAAGGAGAAAAGGCAGAGTGAATAATGTAAAAACATTAATTCCATAGTCTAGTTTACTTTAAATCATAAACCAAATTTGAAGGCAAGATTTGCTTAGGATGATGTGCAAAATGGGTGCCCTGTGCCCAAAGAATAATGCACTGATTCTGTCAAAAAGTGAGGAACTATATCTGGAGGAGAGAAGGATTAAAAATAATTCTGAAGGAAGAAGTCAGAAAGGAGTCAGGAAGACATTTTATGCAGATGAGAAGCGAAGGTTTATCAAGGATAGAAGTCATAAGACAGGATATAAGTTAGGTGACCTTCTGAAGTATTTAGTCTGTGACACATTTTGAGGTTGAAGATCAGGAGCATCCAACCTGTCACTCGTCAGACCTGTCATCTTATGATATATAGATATAGATATATAGACAGATATAGATACAAATCTATAGATAGATAGAGTATAATATATTATTATAATATATTATACTACATTATAATATAATAATATACCTCTATTATTCTATATTATATCTATAATATAGATATTATACAGAGAGATATTATACATGTTCACACACATGCTCATATATGATAAATATCGATAGAAAAATGTATATATCAATTCATTTGTGTAAAATTAAATCTTGCTGACCTAAGATATGCTGGGATACAACTGGTATACAAGCCGGGCACAGCCCTGCACTCTCAGAGTTAATCTGGTGAGGCACTTCTGCTGATAAATGAGCAATAACCACAGAGGCCCATGATGGGGAAGCACGGTAGCTATACGAGAATCTTGGGAGGGCGCCTATCCTAGTCCTGGGCAGTCAGAAGAAATTATGTCTAAGCTGAGATCCAAAGAATGAGTTGGGATTTGCTGGAGAATGAGAGTGACAGAAGGACAAGAAGATTATGTCCTACAGAGGCAACAGCATGTAGAAAGACCCAGAGAGAGTAAAGATTCTCCAGAGAGGTAACAAGTTCGATGTGTAGAGACAAGTGCAGTGGAGTGAGGAAAAGGCAGGCCACAAAGGTGAACTGCAACCAGATCATCACAAGAACTTTTAAGCGTTTATACGTCCTAAGAGCAATGGCAAGACTTTAAAGGCTTATGTAGCAGAGCAACGGCAGCAGATGAACTAGCACAGCGGCTGCAGTGTGGAGAATGGATTAAAAGGAAATGAAACAGAAATGTATTATTTTAATATATTTCTTCAGTTAGCATATGTTGCTCACCTACCATCATTCTCTTCTTTCTGACTCCCAGCTCTTAACTGGCCAACGTGAACCCAACACACCTCTCTACTTGAAGCATTTTTTTCCAATGGATGTGCCAATATGTCTTGATTAACATATTAGGAAAGAATGAAACAAGAGCTGTAAATAATAAAATGAGAAGGGTATAATTGATGGAGTCACTTGAAGCAATCAGAAAATAATTTTAAGTGCAAGAGAAAGTGTTAGCTTCCCTGGTAGATCCAGGACCTTAAAGAACCTTGTATTTGTAACACAGGTAACAAATAATTATAACTCAAAGCAATAAGAAACCACTTTTAAAGGAATTCTAGGAAGGCTTCATGGAGGAGATGGAATTGTGTCTGAATTTTTTTTTTTTTAAGGATAGATAGAGTTTCAATAAACTGAGATTGGGAAGCAGGGTAAGAGGAAAGCAGCAGAGTATTTCAAGGGGAAGGATCCTCCTGAAAAAGGAGAGGAGAAAGACACAATAAGGGTAAAGTATAACTTTTGTTTGGAACTGTGGGCATAATGGTGGACAAGTGCGGGACCCTGACTGTACCCACTCGTGGCATCCTGAATGGAAGGGCGTTAAAGTCTTGGAGCATTAGGTGGAAGGACTCTAAGCTCTGCTGTAGGAAATCTCACCTTGCTGTGACAAGTGAGATAGACTAAAGTCATGCAGGACTAGCAGCAAGGAGACCAACCTGGTTTCCATAGTCCAAATACACATGAAAAAGGCATCAATTTGGTGACTCTGTGAATATTGAAAAGAAAGGGTATCAGAGAGACTATGAAGTGAGGGAATCTATAAGGAAAGTGAGAGAGAAGAATCTCTCAGTCCTTGGGCATGATCGTTGAAAATGGGCCAATGATCCTCACCCTACTGCGGAAACTGTGGGAATCATGCCAAACCAACTGAAATGTCAGCATAAGTATTAGCATCTACTAGGAATGTGAGTACTAAGTCATACCACCCTTATATTCAACACAACACAGAGCATGGAGGCCATTAGGTGGTGCTTGTGAAAGAGGTTGGTGAGAAATGTTTTCTTTGACTACTTGGCTTTGGTGCTGTTAAAAAGCAGAGCTGGAAAGCTATTATTAGTTGTCCAGGGACTTATTTATCTTGCTTATATGAAGTAATAGCTAACCACCTTAATGGGTTTGAATAAGCCCCAAACAGTTCTCTGATTCTGAAAAAAGCTAGTGAGCTCGTATGTAGGTAGGTACATTGGGTGTCTTGATATAAATTAGCACATAGAGCCACAAACAAATCATTTATTTTCTCCATGATAGTTTTTAGTAACTCTGCACATGTTCCTCTGCCTTTTATCACTGGCTAAACCTTGGCCAAGGAGAATCCAAAGTAATATATCCAATATAGGATTCCTTTTGATATACCTAAAGCCTGTGTGGAAAACTTGCAGAGAAATACTTACAGAGAAAAATAAAGAATAAGCAGATTTCAGGGCTCTACTGAGTAGGAAGCTTTAAAACTTGATTTCAGTATAATTCCTATAATAAATATCCTCTTCCTATAATAAAATTATTATATAATTCCTATAATTTGAGGAATTATATAATTCCTCTTTCATATAATTCAAGCAATTTCTTCAATTCCTATATTAAAAATCTGATAGATAGACAGACAGACAGACAGATAGATGATAGATAGATATCCTATTGGTTCTGTTTCTCTGGAGAGCCCTGACTAATAAACATCATAGCAAATAAAATGGAAAATGGGTGGAGTTTTGGCTTTTTTTAATGCCTGGAAAATGGGAAAAGAATAAGTGGTTACAAAAGATATTTTAGATAAAGCGGCACCATAATTTGAAGCCATGCCGCATATGAGAATGAGGAGCTGGGTGAGAAATGTGAGGAAATCAATGCTACCACAGAACAGATGAAACATTTAGGCCAGTAATGAGTGTTAAGGCCAGTACGGGGTAGCTAAATTTAGAGATGTGAGGCCACAGGATTTAACTAAAAGAAATTACTGTTAATCCCAAATGGATACCCAACTAGAGGGTAGTCAAATGGAGGAAAAAAATGTTAATGGAAGGCAAAGGAATAATGAAATTGCAAAGAGAGATATGGGGGTGGGGGTATGAAAGAGGAAAGAAATAAAATACGGCTGGACCTCAGAAGATACTCAGAAGTATGTAGATGAAAGATAAATTAAATTTGAAAAGCATGAGTAAAGGCCAGAATTGCTCTGGTATTTTTAGAACTCTTGCTACTTTTTCTTGCTCTGTGAAGTATGAATTGTGGACCCTTAAGATTGTTTTGAACATAGCATAATAAATAGGGGGAGTCCAGGCTTCAGCACACAGCACCTCTGTCTTGTCATCCATTCATGAGAAGGACAAAGGTGGTGCCCTGAATGCAGGGGAGGAGAAACTGATGGATAAAAGACATCACAGGAAAGACGGAGACAGTAATGGGAATAATGATTAAAGAAACAGAGGAAATAAGTGTGGGGAGGGAATAAACATTTATTTCCTAATATGAACCAGATGCTCTAACTACATTATCACATCAACCTTCACCAGAGCCCTGAGGAGCATGCATCACCATTGCCCTTTTATGACTGAAGAAACAGGAGGTTAAGTAACTTGTCCAAAAACGTATACCTACATTGAAGCTGAGACTATAGTCAGAACCTAATATTATAACACTTGTCTCCTTGATATGAAAAAATTGGCATTTGTAGGATAGATGAAACAAAAGGAGAAAAACTAAAGTGAAAATTATTAAATAGAGGAAATCCTAGAAATGTGATGTTAAGAACATTATAACAAGCCACCAATGGCCAAAGTCAAGAGTGTCATTGGACTTTTATGAGAAATGCCCCTAAACTACTCAGGAAATGATAACGATCTAAGAAAATTTAATTTTCACATATAGAATGGCGGGAAGAGACGTGTAGTATCAACTGAGACATAGTATGAAAATTGTAAATAATGAGGAGAATGTTGTGTTTCCACTGGCAAAAAAATATGGCCAGATTGTGGCAACAGTTCAAGTGTTTTAGGAAGGAGAGCCCCCTGGAGAAGACCCGTCTTTCCTCTCCCTTCCCCCAGTTCCTTCTATCAGCCAGACCTTTCTCAGCGACTCAGATTTGGGGAAATAAAAATGGCAGGAAATTCATCGTTTGCTCTTGGCAGCACTTCCTTTCTTTTCAGGCCACCCCCCACACACATTTTCCATGTGATCTATCTATTAGAATATGTATCCACATCTCACATCCTCAATAAATACTTTCAAATAAAAGAACTACTAACTATTCGTATGAAAGTATCTCCTTCTCAAGAGATTGTCTCAAACACCATTACTTGAAGTCCACGTCAAATGAATAAATCAATAAAATGTAAAATGTCTCTTCTTTGGACAAAACACTTCTGAAAATTGTTTATTTCATGAGAAATGCCTGACAGATGGTATGAGTAGTGGTGAGGCATTCAAAACAGTACAAAGTTTCCTGCTGTTCTGTCAGATGTTTCCACTCTCTGTTCCATCCATTAAATGCTGACTTATTTTTCCTCCACAAACTTCAGTTTGGCTTTTTAAAAATAAATAATGCTTTGGCTATTCATTTAAGAGTTGCTTATACTATTACTGGGACTTTCACATGACATAGAATAAGTGGTTGGAAGCACCTCCTATCACGTAAATATCACAACACATAGGCTATGAGGCTCATCACTCAAGGAGCATTGATTAAATTACCTATGATCATTGAAATTGTTAAATTCAATGTGTAGATTGGTACATAAGTAATACTTAAATATGTTTAGTTGAAGAAGATTACTGTTAAGTTCTAAACATCCAATCAGTCAATAGCAGATTTGTTAAAACAATACCCATAGAAAATTATATTACCTTAAGGATAATTCTGTTAGGCTATCTTTGGGTAAACAATGAATAGTGTTCTTATTGAGGCCCACTCCACTTCATGACTGTGAATTGATAAACGCATGAAATTGAAGTATTTGCATGTTCATCGCACATGTGTGCACACACACACAACTTTCAACAAGATATTGTGTAAGATGGTCCTACATGACCCAGATGTTCCAAGCCCTACTACATACTTCTCTCTCATGCAGTTTTGTTCACTTCCTCCTTTTGAATCTTTTGAAGAGCAATTTTGGATTGAAAGGAACAATGAGCTTCTAGAAGAAGACCTGTAGAGATGTGGACGGTAATGTTTAAATGGGCATTCCAGATGACAAGTGTGTCATGTTTTTATTCTTCTTGTTGAGTCAGATCCTTTATAGAATTGAGTGACTTGGCATGTGCTGATCTATAGTAGAAACTGAGATTTATATCACTCTATCAGAAAGACTATAATCTCTAAAAAGAAACAAGAAATAGGAAAGATATTTAAGTGAAAGACCCCAATTAAAGGCCAAAAACATATCTGCTGAAAATCAGAAGAACGTTTTCAAGGTTGTTCTGGAAATAAATTGGCTCTATTTGGCAATCTCACAAAATGGAAAGTACTGCAGTATCTCCTGCCAGTTTTCTTGTGTGCAACTGACCAATACTAAATAAGAAACAAACCCCAAACTCCTTTGCTTTGATTTTTTGTCTGACCAGGAAACCAACTTAACGAATTATTTTATTTTTATAGAAGAGATTTGCAAAATAGATTGCCATCTGTAATTGTTTTTTTTTTTTTAAACACAGCCCTTAGTAGCATAATTGGCTAAAATTTTGTGGTTGATAGAATACTAATAGTAATTACCAACTGAAGAGAAAACTGGGATATTGAAATTTGAGTGATTTGAAGCAGCATTTTTAAAGCGGCAGCAAAACAATTCTGCTTCTCAGACTTACCTTCCAGGTTTCTTTCCCCCAGAATTCAAATTTGTGACAAGCACGGGAGTTTTCAGCTTTGTAGAGTTAGCTTTCATTAGGGGATTAATGGGGAGGGAGACTGGAGGAGGAGGCAGAGAGAGAGAGAGACAGAGAGAGAGAGAGAGAGAGAGGGAGGAGCAATTTAAGCATGCTGCCATGTTCAGAGTGGACATAGTGGTTCAAAATAGACTTCTACGTCACATTGTCCTGACTTCCATGGAATGTTCTAACAGTCTTAGTAGAAGAAAGAAAGTGTGATTCCTTCTTCTTCTGAGGCTAGCTAACTACTTTCCCACATCCATTTAAGAAGTATGTATTGAGTATTTAGTCGCCAATAATTACACAGTTAATATTAGCCTGAAAGAGCAATTTCATTACCGATGGTGAATACCATCACTAAAGAATGGCGTTCTTAGGTTCTGGTCCTTTGTTCTGCTACAAGAGTTAAAATACAATTCTGGTGAGACTAAATGCTCTCTTGGAGCAGGGAAGAGAGGACTATCAATTATCTTTTATGACTTATTTTGGTCAGATATGCTAGTTAGCTGTAAGATTTAGCTCAATCGCTCTATTCCCTACTGCACCCGATGTTCAGCAAAAGTTGCAAATGTCACTAAACTAAGATACAATCCTTACATATTTTCCATTAGATCATGGTTCCCGTTGCCCCTAGAATAAGTCACAAATGCCCTTCCAAGCCATACGAAGCCTTCTACAACCTGGCCCTCCTATCTCCCTGATTTCATCTCATACCCTGCTCCTCTGCTCTTCTCTAGCCATGCTGGTCTTATTTGTTTTCCTATAACACTCTAAGTCATTTTATGCTGTTATTTTATTTTATTTTTGCACTTGCTTTCCCTCTATCTGAAACGCTCTCACTTCAATCTTCATGGCTCAGCTCAAATGTTTCTTCACAGTGACCTTCCCTGACCTTCTTAATACTATTACCTCACCTTGCTTTATTTTCTTCATAGCACTTTTCTTTATTTATTGACTTGCTTATTATCTATCTTCTGTTGCTAAAATGTAAAAAACACAAAAGCCCGACCTCATTTCTCTTTTCCATTGCTATGTTTCCTGTGCCTATGACAGTGTCTGGCAGCTAGTTGTTGAATAAATGATTGAATAAGAGACTGTGGAGAAAAGATCCTTGATTGAGATCTCTGTTCATGAGGCCTCTGGTTATTGGAGACTTGTATCTAGTCTCCGTTTTTTATGACCTGCCAGTTAAGTCACTCAGATCTTAGATATTTCCCCAGATTTGGGGCTTCCATCTTGCTCCACTTTCTGGTCTTTATATCCTCCTAGCTTTGTTCATCTAGCTGGACCCAGGTAGGCCAACTTAATTTCTTGCTGTGGTCTCTAATGCCCAAGGCAGCTATGGGATAATGGGAAAATATCTTGGATTTGAATCTGACTCTCCCACCACTTTGTGACCTTTGGGCACATCATTCAAAAAATTAAACCTTTCTGAACCAGTGTTTTCTGAGAGGCTTGATGTGGGTGTAAGAGAAAGGGAGAAGGAGCCTCCCAAGTGTTTGACTTGAGTAAACAGAGCTGTATTGACTGAGGTGGAGATAAATGCCGGAGCAGCAGGCTTGAGGCAGGGGAGATTAGCAGCTGCATTTTTGATGTGTTAATTTCCAGACAACAATTAGACATATAAATTTAGAGGTCATGAAGGGAGCTGCCATGTAAATCTAGACATTTGGAGAGAGATATGGGCTAGAGGTACAATTTTAGAATAACTTTAAAATATCTGGGAAATATTTAATGCCTCAAGACTGGATAAGATCACTTACCTGTCACCTACAGCACAGAAAGAAAAGAGAAGTGGCCCAGAGCCTGAGGCCTGGGTGTACAACATTTAGAAGCTGGTGAGTTGAGGAGCAGCTAGCAAATGAAGGGCCAATGAGGGTGAAGAAAATCCAAGAGAATGTGAAGATATGATGTTTCCTCAGTAATTTATTTTATATATATTAACTTAATAAATATTTACTAAGCATATAATCAGTGCAAGTCACTTCAGGGTAACAAAATGAATGAGACTTGTCGTGAACACTGCCTTCAAGGTGATTCCAGCCTAGGAGATGGATAAATGTCTACACATTGTTCAAATGCAAGGTAAAGCGTGATAAATAAGTCACAAATAATAATATAAGATTTCAAAAGTGTGGTTACTAAATACAACGTGGTATCCTGGATTGGATCCTGGAACAGAAAAGGACATTAGTGGAAAAACCGATGAAATCCATATTAAGTCTATAATTTAGTTAATAGTGTTGTACCTTTGTAAATTTCTTAGTTGGGACAAAAATGCCATTGTTATTGAAGAGTTAATCTCCAGGGAAGCTGAGTGAGGGGTATACAAGAATTCTCTGTAATGTTTTCGCAACTTTTCTGAAAACATAACATCATTTTTTAAAAAAATGTAGAGTATGGAAATTTAGATGAGAAAGACCTCGACAGAGGAGGGCTACATGGGGAAAAACCTCATGGAGTAAGCATGGTTTGTCTTGGGTGGGTGGGATTAATACAGGAAACTAAAGAGGAGAGGCGTTCTAAGCAGAGGCAAAAACATTTACAAAGGCAAAGAGGTACCGTCTTAACTATCCAGAAGACGTCAAGGAGCAGGAGCTCCTCCAACAAGTGGTTCTAAGTGTGGTTTAGAACGATTTGCCTGCCGGACTCAGACCTGGAGGGCCAATCACTACATCTAGGATTTTGCATCATGTCCCCAAACTTCCTGTCATTAGACACTGAACCCAGTTCCCCCAGAGATGATCTGTCCCCATCTAGTGGATCTCATTTTCTTCCTTGACCCATGATGGCAGACACATGACATATTATGACAGCCATTTTGACCGAGCTGTTTTGACATGGGATTACTTTGACATCGCCTTACTTATAGTTATTACAATTTCAATCCAAATGCCACTTAAAAAATAAAGAAATCTCCCTTTGTTTCTCGAGGACTCTTGAGCATTTTACTGGAGGAGCCACTCAGTACTTACCACTTTCTGCCTTAAAGTAAACCAGTGCCTGAAAAAAGACACAGAGCTGCAATGGGGAAGCACTCAGGGTCTCTAGTTGCTGGTCTATTACCTAGTGGTTGCATAAGGTATGACCATAGCCATCTTCGCTGACTTTTCTGAATTGATTCCTCAGCATTGTGATGCTAGTAACTTAAGCATTGGGTTGTAAGCATGTAATGAAGAGAAACATAGTCCAGTGCCTGGAATAAAAGAAGTTTTTAATAGATGTTTGACATTATTCTCAAGAAGAAGTTTCTTCCTAGGAGGAGAGACTGAGAGACCGTGCGTATTCATCGTGGAATCCCCCATAACACAGCACCTTACGCCTATCAAGTTGAATTGTCTTACGAAAAGAGATGGCCTCTCAAGATATCTTTCAGTCTCTCTTGAGAATTGTATTGTATTGCTAGTCTTTCGTGTATAGAAATTGTAGTGTTTTGTACTGTAGATATCTTAGCATGAAAGGGCTCTCATTGTACAAATTTTACATAAGAAATTAAAGATCAAAGGGTTAAGAGATTTGCTCAAGAGTATACAAGCTGGCTGGTGGCCATGCCACTCCTGTGAGATATTTCCTATTTCACAAAAGGTAAGCCAATGTATATTAAGCATCTAGTCTGTATCAATCACTGTCACGGGTACTTTCAAATAAAAATTTTAAATCAGCACAAAGAGAGAATTCTTAAATATGATCTTAGTATTTGGATGTTACTTTCTGCATTTCACCAGTTTCAGCCCTGACTACTGAATTGTGTTTTCATCGTGAGCAGTTATAGTTGGATGCCCTGACCTACAAGTGGATTGGCCCCTTTTAGTTTGCTATCTAATTTGATTAAGTTCCTGAGGTCACTTGACAAGTTCCAGATTGCAAACAGAGCCTCCTTTACTCACCATACCTCTTTCCTTAATCATACCTGCTTTCGCTGCTAGCCAATGACCGACAAACTCACCATAAGATAACTCCCGTCACATTTGATGAATGATATTGTTCAGGGTAAAAATATCTGCTTCTTCATGGCTGTGAAAATCGTACCTAATTCAGATAAGATATAATGTCACAATACACGATAAACGTGACAATATATGGTAAAGGAACGGCAAATTTCCCTAGTGCTTTTAATGCAATGTTGTGTGATGGTGTGCTTCATTTCTATAATTAGAGGTGGACATTTGTCATACAATAATACGTATAAGCTTACCATATCGTATGTATATAAGCTTGTCATATATATGATATATATATAAGATTACCATAACTGAGTTTTTTCTTATTTGAACTCACTAAAAAATTTAAACAAAACTTGAGGGGTCGGCCCGGTGGTGTAGTGGTTAAGTGCGCCTGCTCTGCTTTGGGTGGCCTGGGGGTTCGAAGGTTTGGATCCCGGGCACGGACCTATGCACCGCTTATCAAGCCATGCTGTGGCAGGTGTCCCACATATAAAGTAGAGGAAGACAGGCAAGGATGTTAGCCCAGGAACAATCTTCCTCAGCAAAAAAGAGGAGGATTGGCAACAGATGTTAGCTCAGGGCTAATCTTCCTTACACACATTCACACACACAGAAATATATAAACAAAACTTGACGTGTTAGCCACAATACTGAATCATTGGAATGAGTGTCTTTATTTTTTTCTATCATATTTGTAAATTAACAATATTTTATAGAAACCTACATTTCTATTTAGACTTAATATGAAACCGCACTTGGAGTTGAGACAGTAAAAATCTGAATATGGTGGAAAACTATATTAAAATATTTTTAAAAATTGTTTCTGATAAACTTTTATGGAATTTAGGGCTTGTGATATGTAATTAACTATTTATACGTAGTAATTTAATAATTATAGACTTTCCTTTTATATTTTAAGAGCTATATGAATGGTTTAGTGTACGAGATGAGGAACACGGATCTCTTTTTTCTATTTAAGCTGAGCGCTATTACATGCTAAGTTCTTCCATTTGATGGAGGTAAAACCTGTTTGCTCAGTACTTCCTCTTTCCTTCTAAAGAATTACGTATTTTTCAATGAATTTATTACAAATATTTATTTTATGCTTGTTAATTTTCTATTCGTCTCATACTGTGCTATGTTTGGGCCACTGGGTCCTCATATGGATGTTGGGGTAAATGGGTAGATGGAGATTTTTATTGAATTCTGAGCCTTTCTAAGTTTCATGAGAATTCCCTTTATTACTCTTCTGCATGACAATTTTATCCTTTGCGATATGGGCTGCTCGCAGAAGAAATAACTAGGGATATGAACAGAGTAAGAAAAGATTGTTTTTTAAAACAAGTATTTTTAAATGTATGAATGTCTTCTATCAAATAATGCCATGTAATTGGTGTCTCAAAATATTATAATTTCAAAAGAATTGCTCTACTGTAATTTCTTTCATAATTTGCCTACATACAATTGTCTGCCTAATCTTTTGCTCCTGTAATGATAAAGGAGAGGTCCCTTAAATTCCATATTTTCCTCAAAGATTCCGTTGACAAAATTGACTCTTGAAAAGAAGATATCTTCAATAAGGCAACCAATTAAATTCCACATGAGGTCAAGACACAAGGATGTGCTCCCTACCCTGGCTCACTCCTACCTTTCCTTTCTTTACACATTTTGTGTTTTTGTTGTTGTTCTACAAACTTCTTCCCAAAACTATGCAGGTTTGCCAGGAGAAGATCTGATTCTGTTCTGTCTAGCAAGAATTTATAATTAGCAAATTCCTCCTAGTTTTATTCCAAGGATGAAATTGCATGTCTCTTCATTAAGTTTTTTTATATTAATCACCTCACTCATTGATTCATTTATTTTCCCAGCAAATTTTTTACTATCTGACTAAAATGTGTCAACTACAATATTATAATCTACAGATGAAAATAAGACTAGGATAAATTTCCAGCTCTCATAGACTAATGGTGATGTTGGTTTAAAAATAATCAAAATACAGTATGATAGATAAAAGTGCTAACTGCTATGGAGGCACAGGGGAGGAAGTAAGAAACTATATTTGAATGAACCAGGAAGAGCTTCCCAGAAGAGCTGGGTCATAAACATTGTGTAGGTGCTCACCAGGTGCAGAGGAAGAAAATGGGCTTCTAGGGGGCAGGAGAGAAATGACAGAGCAGGCAAGTCAGAAGAATCTAGGCATTTTTTCAAAGAAGACACACGAATGGCCAATAGGTACATGAAGAGATGCTCAATATCACTAATCACTAATCAAAACTACAATGAGATATCATCTCACACCTGTTAGAATGGCTATTATCAAAAAGATAAGAAATAACAAGTGTTGGTGAGGATGTGGAGAAAGGGGAACTCTTGTACACTGTTGGGGGGAATATAAATTAGTACAGCCACTATGGAAAACAGAATGGAGTTTCTTCAAAAAATTGAAAATAGAAATATCATATGATCCAGCAATCCCACTTCTGGGTATGTATCCAAAGGAAATGAAAACATTATCTCAAAGAGATATCTGCACTCCCATGTTCATTTCAGCTTTGTTCACATGGAAACAACGTAAGTGTCCATCGATGGATGAATGGATAAAGAAGTTATAGTGTACCTATGCAATGGGATATTATTCAGCCATAAAAAAGAAGGAAAACCTACCTTTTGTGACAACATGGATGGACCTTGAGGGCATTATGCTAAGTGAAATAAGTCAGACAAAGACAAAAACTGTATGTTCTCACTTATGTGGAATCTAAAAAGGCCAAAATCATAGAAATAGAGAATAGAATGGTGGTTGCCACGGGCTGGGGAGCGGGGAACTGGGGAGATGTTGGTCAAAGGGTACAAACTCCCAGCTATAAGATGAATAAGTTCTGGGGATCTAATGCACAGCATGGTGACTATAATTAACAATATTGTATTATACACTTGAAAATTGTTAAGAGTAGAGCTTAAATATTATCACCACAAAAAATGGTAATTATGTGAGGGAATGCAGGTGTTAACTAACTTTATTGTGGTAATTATTTTGTAATATATATGTGTATCAAATTATTACATGGTACACCTTACATATGTTATATGTCATAATATCTCAATAAAGCTGAAAAAAAAGAAGAGTCTAGGAAAATAAAATTCAGCCAGAGACTAAAGGGTCTCTATCTCAATCATCTTGAGGACATGGGAGATTCATCAAAGATTTTCAAGCACAAATTGAAATATACACAGTTAAGGCCATAATTACCTCTACATAATATATATTATTTTCCTTTTTCTCATGCAGAATGTTAGTATGTTGTTTATTTAATTTGGCTATTGTTCTCTCTATGTATGATTTTATTGATGTTCGAACTCTTAGCAGCCCAAAGTGGGCCAGAACCATTTCTTGTTTAATTAACTCTTTCCCTCCAAGTGCCTAGTGAGGACTCATCGAGTTCTACTTCACGATAGGAAAGCATTCTCTTCTTGGAAAAGAGTTTGGTTATTGGGCCATCAAAATGTATCCCATCTTTGTGCTTACTTACTGCCACTTTGCCCTTGAGGACACTTCTGTTTTATTTCACAGGCTTGATATGGCCTTAGTTCTTGTTTGGGTCCTGCTGGTGAAGAACTGAATCATTTTAGCGAAGCAGAAAGCCCTGTGCAGCCTATGAAACACAGGTCAATCCTGGGGGTAATGGGTTTAGGAAATACTGCCTTTGTGAGATATAACTTAGCAAATTAAAAGAAAAATAGTAGCCTTTTGTATCCAGCCTTAATGGAATAACAGATTTACCCTCCCACCATAAACAGCTGGAACACTGGACAAAATACGAGAAACAATTGTTTTTAGATGTTTGGGAGTAGGCACTGCATGTCTGTCATCTCTGATAAAATATATATTTTTAAATATTGATCGAGCATCAGTGACCTGTGGAATAACACTAGGTGGTCTAACACGTGTAATTTGAGTCTTAGGGAGAGGGCAAGATTATTTAAAGAAATAATGGACAAAAATTTTGTAAATTTGATGAAAACTGTAAATCTATAGATTCAAGAAATTCAACAAATTCCAAGTCAGATAAACATACACACATGAATGCACGAAACATGCCAAGGCCTATTATAATTAAATTGCAAATAATCAGCAATAAAAAGAAAAGGCTTTTTAAAAAAAAATAGAGAAAAAGACACATTAACCACAGGTGAACAAAATAAGAGAATACCTATAGACCTATTGCAAAAAAATTCTGCAAGACGAAACCAGAAGCCAATGAAATGACACCTATAAAGTGCTAAAGAGAAAAAAACTGTCAACCTACATTTCTATATCCATTGAAAATATCCTTTAATGTATCTTACCTAATACCCTTTAATAATAAAGAAATAAAAAGTTTTTTAGACAAAAGTTGTCACTAGCAAACTTGTACTTAGAAACATTACAGGTTGTTCTTTGGGAAAATGACACAATATAGAGACTTAGATCTTTGCAAAGGATTGAGATTGAAGAGTGCCAGAAATGGTAAATATGTGGGTAAACAAAAAATAATTTTCTCATGTTTTAATTTCTTAAAAGATAAATTTCAATTAAAAATATAATCAATATATATTTTTTGTAATATAGGTAGAAAAAATATATGAAAAATTCACAAAAGACAGGAAAGGAGACAGGATGTGTAGTGTTTTAAGATTCCTACATTATTCCTACATGTAATAGTGATTGAATGTAGACTGAAAAGTTAAGGATGTACGTCATAAGGAAGCAACCACTTCAAGAAAAAAGGGAGAGATAGTAAGTAATAGTGCAGATGAAATGAAATAATAAAAAATATTGAATACATATAACAGAAGTCAGGAAAAGAGAAAAAAAGGAACACAGAACAAATGGGTCAAAGAGAACATAAATAGTAAGATGATAGATTTAAATGCAACCATATCAATAATTACGTTATATCTAAATGGTTTACACAGTTCAATTAAAAGGCAGAAATAGTAAGACTGAATAAAAAATATAACCTAATTTTATGCTGTCTACAAAAAATCTACTTTAAATATTAAAAAAAAGTCAAAGGAAGAAAAAAGGGATAACATGCAAACACTGATCATAGGGAAACTGAAGTGTCTCTTAATAGCAGACAAAGTAGAATTCAAAACAAGGAATATTATTAGAGATAAAGGAGGCATTTCATAAGGCTAAAGAGGTCAATTTATCAAAATGCCATAACAATCTTAAATGCATGTGCCTACAATAACAGCTTCAAAATACATCAAGCAAAACTGGCAGATCTGAAAGGAGAAATAGACAAATCTACAATTAAAGTTGGAGATATTAATAACCCTCTCTTAGTAATAGAAAAACTAGATGGAAATCAGTAAGATTAGAAGAGATTTGCTCAACACAGCAACCTACTTGACATATGCATAGACCACTCCATGCAAAAACTGCAGAATAAGCATTCTTTTAAAAAACACATGAAATATGCACGCGGATAGATTATGTTCCACATTGGTGGGGTTGTGGAGTAACTGGAACTCCCATTCATTGCTGATAGGATGTAAAATGGTAAACCATTGTGGAAAACAGTTTCACAGTTTCTTATAAAGTTAACATATGCTTACCATACAACAAGCAATCCCATTCCTAGGTATTTACACAAGAGAAAGGAAAACACATACCCACAAAAAGACTTGTACATGAATGTTCACAGAAACTTTATTCATAATAACCAAAACTGTAAATAACTCAAATGCTCATCAATAAGTGGTAAATGGATAAACAAATTACGGTATATGCGTACAAAGGAATTCTACAATAAAAAAGAACGAACTGTGCTGGCCCCATGGCTTAGCAGTCAAGGGCACACGCTCCGCTGCTGGTGGCTCGAGTTCAGATCCCGGGCGTGCACCGACGCACCGCTTCTCCAGCCATGCTGCGGCCACATCCCACATACAGCAACTAGAAGGCTGTGCAACTATGACATACAACTATCTACTGGGGCTTTGGGGGAAATAAATAAATAAATAAAAAGAAGGGACTTTCTCCCCATCCCTGTTAAAAAAAAAAAAATTGAACTACTGACACAGTCAACAACATGGATGAATCTCAAAACATTATCCTGAGCAAGAGAAGTCAGACACAAAAATATATATACTAAAAACTCCATTTATATGAGGTCCTGAAATGACAAATCTAATTTAAACTGACAGAAAGCACATAGGAGTAATTTGTAATTCTGGGAGAAAGGGAGTAATTGACTAGGAAAGTACATAAGGGAATTTTTTAGGGTGACAAAATGTTCTATATCTTGATTTTGGCGGTGGTTACATGACTATATCTCAAATTCACCAAACTTTACCCTTAAAATAGGTGCATTTTATTGTACGAAAATGATTTCTCAATAAAGATGATTTTCTAAAGCAAAATAATAATGACATAATTATATGATGAAATTGAATTCTAAAGTATCACTTATCTCTTAAGTCTTTAGAGTCAAAAGGTCCTGAAGTCAACATTCACTAAAACCCCGTGATCTTACAGCAAGTGACTTCAACTTTCTTAAGTCTAAGTTTCCTTGTCTTAAAAATGTGGATACTGCCTCACAGGATTGTGGTTACTAAAAGTACTTCAAATTCTATGAGAAATGTAAAATTATTTTTCTACCCATTTTATTATGTTTATTTTTAATTTTTTGACCTTTACTTTTTATATACTTTCAGATTTGTAAAATAGTCACGAAGAATCTCCGTATACCTTCACCTGGATTCCTCAAAAGTTAACATCACACATAACCAAATGATCAAAATCAGGAAATTAACATTGGCTCAGTATAATCATTGAATCTTATGCAGATTTTTACCAATTGTCTCTAATGACATTATTCTTGTCCAGGATCCAATCCATGATCACATATTGCATTTAGTTGCTATGTATCCTTAGTTTCCTTTAATCTGGAACTCTCCCTCAATCTTTCTTTGTCTTTCATGTCCTTGTCACTTTTGAACAGTGCTGGTCAGTTATTTTTAGAAATACTCCTAAATTTAGAGTTATTTGATATTTTCTCATGATTAAATTCATGTTCCTTATTTGGGATAAAAATACTGCAGAAATGATATTGTATCCTCTTCAGGGCGACGTATCAGGAGACGCGCTGTTGATTGTCTCATTACTGGTAATGTTGACTTTGATCACTTGGTTAAGGTGATATCTTCAAATTTCTTCACTGGAAAGTTACTATTTTTCCTGTTACAACCAATAAGTAACTTGTAGGGAGATACTTTGAGACTATGTAAACATCCCTTTTCTCATGATATTTTCACCCAGTAATTTTAGCATCTATTGATGATGCTTGCCTGAAACAATTAGTACTGTGTTATGCCAAGTAGTGATTTTCTGTTTTCACCCTTCCCTCTATATTTGCTAGTTGGAATTCTACTGTGAGGAAGGGCTTTCCATTCTGCCCGTTTGTGTGTTTCAATTATCTATTTATATCAGTATGGAGTCATGGCTTCTTATTTTAGTCTATGAATTTTAATCTATTGTCATCATTATTCATTTATTTATTTTTTTGCTCAAATTGTCCCAGATTTGGCCACTGGGATTCCCTTGAATTTCAATTCTGTATCCTTTTATTTTCCCCTAAATCATTTCTTACAAAACTATTATAGAAATCCTTGCGGGGCATAATTTTTCTCTCTCACCCCTTATCTTTTCCATCAAAGAATTTCTTCAAGGTTTTAGTAAAAACTGCTCAGAATCAAACTCCAATTGATACAATATGGTGAGCACAGATTAATTTAGGCCCTCATTGTCAGTATTTCTGTACGTGAAAATCAGTTTGGTTTGAAAGCTTTGTGCTTGGGTATTTATTAGGCTTGCTAACACAGATGCATCTACATGAATTTTTGGTGAATTTTTGCAGCTTCAAAGGACTTGAGGAACAAACCCAGAAACCCTTTGAAAACCGAGCCCACTAGATCCTGAGTTAGTTGTTTAATATCCATGGTCAGCTTATTTCAGTCAGTTTTGGCTGATTTCCAGAGCCTGGAATGAGAAAAGTTCTCTGATATTTCCATCAAGCCCTTCTTATAAATGACCCACATCTTATCTTTATTTTTATTTATTTATATTTTTAATTTTTACCTTTTGACCTCTTTGCCCATTTCTCTCACTCCTCACCCCCCACCTCTGGCAACCGCCAATCTGTTCTCTGTATCTATGAGCTTGGTATTTTTTTTTTTTTTTTAGATTCCTCATGTAAGAGAGATCATACAATATTTGTCTTTCTGTGTCTGGCTCATTTCACTTAGCAAAATATCCTCAAGGCCATTCATGTTGTCACAAATGGCAAGATTTTAATCTTTTTTATGACTCAATAATATTCCACTGTTTATATAGACCACATCTTTATCCATTCATCCATTATCTTGGCTATTGTAAATAGTGCTGCAATAAACATGGGGGGGTTGCATATATCTTTTTGGGTTAGTAATTTTGTTTTCTTTGGATAAATACTCAGAAGTGAAATTGCTAGATCATATGGTAGTCCTATTTTTTAATTTTTTGAGGAATCTCCATACTGTTTTCCATAGTGGCTGCACCAGTTTACATTCCCATCAGTAGCGCACAAGTGTTTTCGTTTCTCCACGTCCTCACTAACACTTGTTATCTCTTGTCTCTTTGATAATAGCTATTCTAACAGGTGTGAGGTGATATCTCATTGTGGGTTTGATTTGCATTTCCCTGATGACTAAGGATGTTGAGCATCTTTTCACGTACCTGTTGGCCATCTGTATGTCTTCTTTGGAGAAATGTTTATTCAGATCTTCTGCCCATTTTTTAACTGAATTTTTGTGTTTTTTTTTTTTTTTTGCTATTCAGTTGTATTAGTTCTTTGTATATTTTGGATATCAACCACTTATCAGATATATAATTTACAAACATTTTCTCCCATTCAGTAGGTTGCCTTTTTATTTCGTTGATGTTTTTCTTGCTCTGAACTCAGTTTAGAGAGTCAATGAATCAGTCTCCAGATGCCCCAAATGACTTGCTAGCTGGGGAAGAGCTCATCAAAAGGCCTGGCTGAGCTCTGGCTTGAGTTTAACAACTTCTGTCTGTGAGGGAATCCAGACGAGAGCAGTCTCTTCTGCACCGAGAAACGGGATTGAGACACTAAAAGACATTTTCCATTGGAATTTCTGTGAAAAAGGGAAATTCAGTCACAGTTTTAAAGAAATGACTATCACATGGGCCATTCACTTGGTAAACTTAGTTTTCTGAATGATACCCCTGAATTTTTAATCACTCCAAACTTCATTTCATGTCTTTTCAACACGAGTGAAATTTATATGGTTCGTATGTAACTGGAATCATAATGCTTGAAGAGAAGCCCACATCCCGAGGCTACTTTGGTAAATTTCCAGGCTTTCATAAAAATGAAAAAAACCCTCAGAATGTGTATACTGCCACATTTTCCCACCCAGGTTGGCATAAATAAATACAGAGAGAAAGTGCTAGAGAGCAAGCAAGAGAGAACAGAGTCTTGACATCTTTTCAGGAGTACACTGTATCCATTTCTACATTTCTGTATCTTTTTTCTAGTCTGTTTTTCTTGAACCACTTTAATTTTTTTTAAGAAGTCGAGATGGAAGGAATCTTCTCTATGCCCATCCCAATCAGGTTGGGATTAATTTAGATTTGCCGGGGATAAAGAACTCACCAGGTCCCTGAGTTGTGCTGATGGTAACTCCTTTTCAAATAGGAAAGCTGAAGAAATCTATAAGGGTAACGAGAAGGTGCTAACATGGGTCTCCTCCTGGGTTTTGCTCCACGTGGCGTGTCATTTCTACCTCACAAAGCAGTCATGTGAGCCGCGGTTTCTCATTCCACGCTAGAAGTCGGCCTTGAGTAGCCTCGAGAAGTCAGGGGGCGGCGGAGTTTCCTCTCTGGAATGTCGAGCAAGTACATTTTCACCTGAGACTGTAACCGTGGACTCATCCTTGGCGCTGAAAGCTTCTCCTCCCACGTGGTCTGAAAGGCAATTTATCCTCCTCCCTCTGTGCCTGTTTATTCCACTGCTTCCTCTGATGGCTGCTTGTCATGGTAACATCTGTGGCTTGTCTGCCTTTTAGGAGGTTGTGGAGATGAGTGAGGTTAATGTGTTAAAACGAAAGGAAAGCGCTTCAGCTACACCGTTTCCTGGGGTCACGGTGTCACCAAACACATCATTTTCCCAGGAGGCCTCAAGATTTAACAATATGTCCTTTCACACATAGGAAAATATAATTTCCGAAGAGTGAAGAGACTTAGTGGAAACACAATTGAGGATTAAATAATCCAAATTGAGAACTCAAATTTCCAGATTCCAAGGGCTATGTTTACAACGCTACCGTCTTTTCTACTCCATGGAACAGATAAGAAAGTTGTATTAACACGTGCAAAACCCAGCTTCACAGTTACACAAAACTGCAACTTTCTAGACTCTAAAACACAAAGCCAACTAAGTCTTCTCACAGTGGAATGCATTTAACTGGAGTAAGGCTAGGTCAAACCATTTTAAAAGTAACTTTATACTCATTGACTGAAGTTCATTCACATCACAGCCTACTTATAAGCAGGATTTAAAATTTTTTTTAAATAATATGTATTCTTTTCTAGTTTAAAAAGTAATACAGAATCCATGTAAATTTTGAAAATCTAGAAAAATGTAATATAAAAAAAGTGAAATATAGTGTAAAGAAAAATAAAGAACACTGTTAAAGACAATCACTATTATAATTTTGGTTGGTAAAATCCCCCCATTTTTTTCTTTCTTTTTATTAAAAACTGAGGTATAATTGACATATAACATTGTGTAAGTTTAAAGTGTATAACATGTTGATTTGATACATTTATGTATTGCAATATGATTACCACGTGGAATTTTTTTGTCTCTATAAATATAATTGTATTTTTATATATTTTATAATTATATTTATATTTTGCAATTATATATTGTATAATATTAATATATATTATATATCAACATATATTATATTGACATTATATTATTATACTTTATGAATATTGTATATTAATAATAATAATTATGGTTATGTAATTAATATTTCAAATGGTTCCTACTTCTTTGAAAAAACTCCTTCTTACATTTATTATGAAACTTTTCCTGTGAACTTATACAACCTGAGTTTTAATGACTGTGAAGTATTCCTTTGGATGATCACATCATAATTTATGTAACTATTTTACAATACTTAGGTAAATAACATATCGTTGGGACGTGAAAGAGTCATTTTTTTATATTATTAAGCGTGGTCAAATTAATATTCATATATATGAATCTTTGTGCACATCCCTAATTTTTCACTTAGAATAAATACATATAGGTGAAATACATGTGCATTAAAGTTCAGAGGTTTTTGTCACATATTGCTATATTGCCCTTGGAAAGTTTGCCCCAAGTTGCACTCTTGGTCTGCTTCCCTGTATTTTTGTTGTAACTATAAGGATTGCATCTGGCTACAGGTCACAGAAAAATCTGACCGCAGTGGTTTTAAAAAGACGTCTATTGGTGTCAGGCCACAAAAAAGCCAGGGATCCGGGTCTGCCTGATACACGTGCTCAAGGATGTCATCAGGGAGCCCGTCTTCTTCTGATTTTCAGCTTTGCCAAATTGAGCTTTTGGCTTGCATCCTCTGTGTTACAAAATGGCTCCTGCGTTTACATGCCCTGTGTTAGTAAAGCTGATCCAAAGCAGGAAGAAAGGACAGAGCTTTCTCCTCGCGAAACTTCATTTGTTCGGGAAGGAACTCCCCAGGGACGTCTGCCCACATTCTGTTGTGACGCACCCTTCGCTGCCAGGCTGGGTGATTATTTTAGCCTTCCAGATTCTGTAATAGGGAAAGGCAGGCAGAATGCTTTGAATGTCTCGGGTAGTCATCCTCAGGGCTTGCAACATATGCTATGCCTTTTTGAAGCTGTTTAAAACGTAACGCTAAAATTCTCCTGTAAAGGCTTGCACCAAAAAGTACCCTCTCCAACTGAGTTTCCCTTTGTGCAGTTGCCCTGTACTTTGGCGTTTTTAACTTTTAAAAATATTTTCAAATGTATCTCCTTTTCCATTAAAATTTTTTTTTTGCTCAACTATATTCTTTGCCCAGTTTTCTAATTGTTTACAATATATTTGTTGTTCATATTATATGTACAACTTTGTATCATCTTTTCATTTAATATTACTTCACATGCATTTTCCTATGCCATTATACCTTTCAAAAATTAACGTCAAAGGGCTGCCTAATATTATACTGTATGACTATATGATACTTTTATTCTTATTTTTCCCCAATTTTCCCTAACTTTTTGCTCTACTGATTAATTCTAAACAGATTTATGTGTAATTTTTAGTCTGCATCTTGGATCATTAGAGTTTTATGAAGGAGCACTTCTCTCTACTTTGATATTGTGGTCTAGTACTTTTTTTTTTATTTCTAAAATTTTATTTATTTTTTATGTTTTTTATTTTTTAATTTTATTTATTTTTTCCCCAAAGCCCCAGTAAATAGTTGTACATCATAGTTGCACATCCTTCTAGTTGCTGTATGTGGGACGCGGCCTCAGCATGGCCAGAGAAACGGCGCGTCGGTGCGCGCCCGGGATCCGAACCCGGGCCACCAGCAGCGCAACGGGCGCACTTAATGGCTAAGCCACGGGGCCAGCCCTAAAATTTTATTTTTAAATGAACTTTTTAATCTAGAATAGTTTTAGATTTACAGGAACGTTGCAAAGACAGTACAGAAGAGTCCCATAACCCCTGCACCCAGTTTCTCCAATTATTAACACCTGACGTTAGTACATTTGTCACAACTGATGAGTCAATATTGATACATTATTACATAAAGTGCATACTTTATTCAGATGTGAGGTTGTGAATTTGTGGGAAGAAGAACACAGAGGTAGAGTACCATTTTCATCAATCACATCAAGCGTACATGCTGTCAACATGACTTACCACTGATGATGTTAAGCTTGATCACTTGGCTGAGGTCATAGTTCTTAAGGTTTCTCCACTGTGAGGTTACTCTTCCCTCTTTCCACACTGTGCTCTTTGGAAGGAAGTCACTATAAGTAGCCCATATTTAAGGAATGGAAGTTATCTCCACCTCCTTGAGGGGGCAGTATCTATACAAACTCTTTGGAATTCTTCTACATGGGTTCGTTATCTATTCAATTATTTATTTATGTCAGTATGAACTCATGGATATTTGTTAAATACTTTGGGTTACAATTCAGTACTACATTATATCTTTTCTTGCTCAAATTGTTCCAGCCTTGGCCTTTGGCACCTCTTTCTGTTGGTTCCTGTGTCCCTTTGACATACCTCCAACTTTGGGTTTTTTTTTTTTTTGGAGCACCTCCTTCCTTTATGACACTACAAACTACTCCAGGTTCATCTTGTATATTTCCTGCCCCAGTCCTAGAATCAACAAGTTTTCTAAGGAGCCTGGTTCCTTTACTGGAAAACAGTATTAGAAACCAAGATCTGGACACTCGGTTTGTTTAGTACTTTGTATCCTGTAATCCTGGATATATTTTTTCCCAATTTTAATCTAGTTCTCATTGCAATTAAATATATATATATATATATGAATTATATAATATATGGAGGTATATATATATATACAATACATAATACCTTTAATTTAAGCCTGTTCTTTGTATCTTGTTCTTGGTAGAAGCAAAACAAGGATGTTCACAAACATACACTAGATTTCTCTTAATATCAATATGAGTACAAGTGATGCATGGATATTTGCTGGATGGGCAGAAGGGCTTCTCACCCTCCCTGAGGTCCACCTGAAATTCTCAGCCTTGCGGTCACCCTTTACAAGCTCTGGGAACTTGCACAGGAGAAAGGGGATGCTCCACTCTGTCATTTTGCATCACCTCAGGAAACCCAGCCATGAAAAGCCACTTCTATTCTAGTTTCTCTTCTCTCACACCTCCTACTACATAGCCCCAAGATTCTGCCTCTGAAAAATAAATTTTATGTAGCAAAGTGGTAATAGAGCAAAACACGTCCTGATTTGAAGCTCCATTTTAAACACCACTTTTGTGAAATGGCAAAACGAAAAGAGCAAATTTAAGACACACGAGGAGCCCGTTCATTGTGAGACAGGCATCGTACAATGGCGGAGACCACTGGCGTCAGAGCTACAATAGGAACAGAGAAGGAGTGCAGTGGGGAGTCCATCAATCACATTAATGGCAAATGGCACACTAATCATTTACCTATTATTTATCATGCAAATAAGTGTATCCTGTCTAGACTACAGACACATTTAAATATAAAGGTGTCAATAATTACAAATAGAGAATAATTTTATCAAAAAACAATAAACATTAATTACAAACTAAAATCAATGGAATATAAGAAAAACATCTTCTAGATAGTGTTTATCAACAGATCCTATTCTTTGAAATTGTTATAGGAATTATGGGTTATGTTAGCTGCTAAATCTGATTTTAGAAATTGGGTAAAAAATAATACTTGTTCAGATTTTTCAAATTAAATAAATATTTTTGCTAGAAAAAGTATCCCTAAATGAATAGAATTTTATATTTACATAACCAGTGGTTTTAGTATTTCCAGATATTTGTATTTGATTTTCAAATTTTTATTAATCAATTTTGTGTCCAATAAAAAGAGCTAAGGCAAATGGTTTACCTTCACCAAATTTGCCAATCATGACTTCTGTAGCCTTAAACAAGGAAAGATCACTATTAAAGACAATAACTATTATAATCCTGGTTAGTAAAATTATAAAACACACTATAGAATTTAACACATATTTGGTAAAGTCAGGAAATAGCCCCCAAATGTTCCTAAATTTTTTTTCATTCGAAGAATGAGTTTCCCTCTTTTGCTGAGTTGTTGGGTTAAAGGAGCATTTCATTTGGAGAGTGTGGCCAATGACTCACAGTCGTACAGGACAGGCAGGGAGGAGCCAGGCCCGACAGAAGAAGGGCCCACCCTGCTCCGGGCAAGCTGACCTGGGTTAGGGCTTACAGCCTGGCCTCAGGCTCATGGGCATTTACTCAGAGAAAATTGATTGAGCACATCCTCTGTGCCAGGAACCAGGGCGGCCTCTGGCCATCATCACCTTCATGTAGGGAGTGCATTAGAGGAATGGGTGAGAGTGGACACCCATGACACAACACCAATGTCTCAATGAGCGTGTGGGTCCTAGCCACAGGAGACCCAGGGTCCACGGGGAAGGAGGGCCTTAGCTGGTGGGCTGGATTTCAGGGACAGGATTCAATATCTGGCAGGAGGTTTGCCTCGAAAAAAACAAGCTCCTAGTTTTCTGAGAGAAACCATGTAGGTTATTGAACAAAGATCTCGAATTGGATTAAAGCAGAAGCCCAAGTTTAGAATCAGAGGCACCTAGAAAGGTGGGTTTGGGGACAAGACCACCTTTTAAGAACATGGCACCCAAGGGAGGTTGTGCCTAGGGCCTGAGTGCAAAAGTCAAAGTTCAGCTGGAGACATTTTATCCTAGGTCCAATAAAAAGCAAGGAGTCTCAGAAAATCAGTTGCTGGAACAGAGCACCAAGGAGCCTGACTTCAGGACCCAATTGCTCCCTCAGCAGACGCCTTCAGTATGAGGTCAGTGTCATGAAGATGGAACTGGAGGAGAAGCCTTCTGCCCACGGGACTAGAGCCGCTGAAAGATGGCCTGGCTCAGGGCTGGAGTCGCTCCAGTGAATGGGAAGGCAGGATGCCTGGTTGTGGGGAACTGGGAATTACAGAGGCTCACATCAGCAGACGTGCCGACTAAATGTCATGTGGTATCCTGAATGGGATCCTGGGACAGACAAAGCTCATTGGGTACAAATGAAGGACATCCGAATAAAGTAGGCACGTTAGTTAATTAGAATGTATCCATTGTACATTATTTGTTTCAAATGTATCCTAAAATGTAAGATGCTAACAATAGGAGAAACTGAGTCCAGGGTGCATAGTAATTCTTCTGTCCTATCTTCGAAACTTTTCCATAAGTCTAAAACTATTCAAAAATAAAAGTTTAGTTTTAAAAAATCAGACTCCTTATCTACCTCTTTCTCTTATAAACACTTTTCCCCGTTCAATGAGGAAACAGCATTTCTAATTTATTTGATTTGGGATCTGGGTGTTTTTGTTATTACACAACTCAAAATGTCTTCCTGGTAATATGACATTTACGCGTATAGTTTGTGTATATCATATACAAAAACTTATAATAATTATTTAAAAAGCTTATACCAAAACTAGGCTGTTTTCCTACATACAACTCTCTTTGTATTGTTTTGAGAACAAACAATAACATATACTATGACTTCAAATAGAATAAACATTAATTTGAAAAAATATTTTTATTAATTTGAAAAAAGCACATTTTAAAAACAGTACCATTGAAAAAACAGAATAAATTTACTTTTGTCAATAAAGATTAGTTTTTAGATTAAATCTGGAAATCATTCTAAATTTAATTTACTCTCGCACGTCTTTCTTTCCTTCTTTCTTTCCTCGATGCCTTTCCTTTTTCTCTTTCCCTCTCCCTCCTTCTGCTGCTGCTGCTTTTCCTCATTCCCATGTTTTTTTTTATTTTTCATTTTAATAGATTTGAAGTCCTTATTTAAATAGGTCCTTTTGGGATTCCTCCTCATTCTAACATTATTTATCAACTCTTTGTGAATTAGTAACTTGGATATATATACACTGTAGCATTTTGTTGAAAAATCTACAACTTGTTGAAAATCTACAACATAACATGTATGTGTTGATAACTATAAACATCTAGTTCAGTCCCATCTTTTGATAAAAAAATTGATTTTGAGGTTCAGGGTTTGTAGAGGCTGTCCAAGATGAGCTAAGCAATTCCATGTATTAATAAATAGCAGAACTGGGCCTGAATCCAGTCAAATGCACATTTTAATGCACAATTACCTTCACTCTATAAAAATTACTTTGCAGAGTTTTTCTTGAAATTTCCCTTCCCATCAGGAGAAAGACAAGTGTGTGCCAATGACAATTTGCCTGGACTTGATCATCTATTGTTCCAGCAGGATGTTGTGAATCCTTTTACAGCCTAATTTTATTATCTCTTTAAAAGGAAATGCTGAGAAAAAAATCGTGATTCTTTTACTTAGATGAAAGCACTAGCTAGTTAAAAATTTATAAACTAATTTTACCACTGTATGGATTTCCCTCCCATCTAATCTCACTATTTATAACTATGTATATGCGCTAAAATCTTATTCGTGAACAGTGGTGTTTTTTAAATCGTCTCTCCGAAGAGTTATAAAACTGTAGAGGCAATGAAATTTGCGAGGCTTGAAGGTGATGCTATAAAGATATACAGTTACTTGTAGGAAGAGACATGCTCATTTGTATTTTCTGGACTGTTCTTTATTTTGTGGCTGCAGTCCTATTTGCTGCCATTTTCTCGGAGGAAACTTCTGCTTCTACAGGAGGTCTGTGTTCCAAAAGAGCTACCCAAGTCAATTCCTAATATTCTTTCCATCCCCTGCAAGTCAGTGTCCTGCTACATTAAAGGTGTGTTTTCATGTCCTCAGAGCATCTCTTCTGCCCAACCTTAGGTGGTTTTACCTGATTCAACTGCTGTCATCTCACATGCCCTTCAGCGATGGTCCATGGAACAATGGAAGAGTATTGAGAGATGATTATAAAAATGGCTCCATAGGTCTGATTATTGTCTTGGCAGGCACGGGTTCCTGGTTTTGTTGACTGGGGAACCCTACCCTGCTATAGCGCTTGAGTTTCGTTTGGGGCTTGGTGACTCTCTAGCGCCACACACTGGCATCCTGATCATAGACAAGGCCCTTTGGACTCGCCGTCAATCTGTGTAGCAGATAATCCCAGTGAAATCAGCGGAGAAGTCAAGGAAAAAAACTATGAAATTTACTGGATTCCAGAGATTTAGGACTAGCCTAAGCTGTATTCTTTCAAAGTTTCTTCTCTTCTGGCATTTAAAGTCAGAGCTAGGTGCAAGTTTAGCTTTGAGTTACCATTTGTACCACATATTTCTTAGTTTTTACTTTTCTTTGTTTTATATTGCAAAAATCATTCAAAAGAAGAAAACAGTGAAAATCTCCACTCCATCCCTCGGAGAAAACTGCTAATCACATTTGGTGTATATCCTTCCAGCTTTTTGACTGTGTTTATGCAAACATGTATGTACAAGTACTACCAAAAAATACATCATAGTGTGTATGTGTGGTGTGTGTGTGTGTGCGTGTGTGTGTGACTTGCACTTTCTTTTTAGTTAACAATATACATTGGGCATCTTTTTATATCAATACACACAGACTCACTCCATTCTTTTTAATAGCTGCATAGTATTCCACTCAATCATATGGAGATATCATAATTCATTTAACCAGTCCCTTGGTCACGGACATTTGGATTACTTTGATGTTTTTGCTGAAGGTAATATCATTATACATGTATCTTCAATTACTTGGGGCAATATTTCTCCACGGTAAATTCCTAGAAATTACTAGGACAAAATATTTTTCTAATTTATACTTGCACCAAGAATGTATGAAAATCCTTATTTCCCTGTTGTCATACCTAATATTGTAAATTTCTAATCCTTTTTAGTCTTTGCCAGTCTAAGTGAAATTTACTTTTATTTAATTATAACTGAGTTTAAGTATCTTTTAAAAGATATGTTTAATGATCACGTGTAGTTATTTTGTGAATTTTGTCATATTTTTTGTATATTTCCTGTAGTGGTGTTTTCCTTTATCTCAGATTTGTAAGAGAGAGAATTGTAACACATTGACTGTTAAATTTCTCTCCTTTTGTCGTTTGTCTTTTATTTTTGTTTATATAGTCACTTCTGTTCATCTTTTTCTTTATAGTGTTTATCATGATGTTATATACCTACAGCAAGGTGTTCCCCACATAAAAATTATTTTCTCCTGGTAAATGTCTTATTTTTGTTATGGATAAAGCATTAATTGCTCTGGAGACAATTTAGGATATGGTTTTGATATAGGAATGTAAATTCATTTCTTCCCAATTGGATAGCCAAATTTCACACCCCATTTGTTGAATAATACGTCTTTTTTCCATTGACGCGAACTGTCATTTTTATCGTATAGCAAATCCCATATAAATCAAGGTCTATTGATCTATTGTTTTGTATCTCTATTAGTATCAGGATATTTTAATTACTAATTTATATAATATATTCTAATAAATTACAAGTCAAAAATTCATTAATCTTTTTTATATTTTTCTTGAATGCTCTAATTTATGTATTCTTTTCCAAATACAATTAAAATTAAATTTTCAAGGTTCTTAAAATGCTACATTTAGTTTTTAACTGAGTTGCAATAACTTTATTATAATTTATCACTTTATACTCTTTCCCCAGTATGGTTATGTTTGTTCTTTATTTCAGTTTGCTTTTTGTACAGTCATGCGCTGCATAATGATGTTTCAGTCAATGACAGACCATGTATACACGACAGTGGTCTCATAAGATTATAATGGAGCTGAAAAATTCCCATCACCTAGTGACATCGTAGCCATTTTAACAGCTGTACAATGCGTTTGTGTTTTAAGCTGTGTTATTACTAAAGAGTCACTAAGTTAAAAAAAGTTTATAAAATAAGAAAGTTACAGTAAGCTAAGGTTAATTTATTATTGAAGAAAGAAAAATATATTCTTATAAATTTAGTGCAGCCTAAGTGTACAGTGTTATAAAGTCTACAGTAGTGACAGTCATGTCCTAGGCCTTCACATTCACTCACCATCACTCATTGACTCAATTCCAGTCCTGCAAGCTCCATTCACGGTAAGTGCCCTCACAGTGTACCATTTTTTATCTTTTATACCATATTTTACCATACCTTTTCTACGTTTAGATATGTTTAGTTACACAAATACTTACCACTGTGTTACAATTGCCTACAGTGTTCAATACAGTAACATGCTGTACAGGTTTGTAGCCTAGGACGAATAGGCTATACCATGTAGCCTAGGCGTGTAGTAGGCTATACGATCTAGGTGTGTGTAAGTACACTCTATGATGTTGGCACAACAACAAAATCGCCTAACAATGCATTTCTCAGAACATATTCTTGTTGTTAAGCAATACATGACTGCATTTCATTAACGGTCTTGTGTCTTTCTTGTTGGATTTATTTCTAGGCTGGGTGTGTTTATTAGTGTTGTTAATGAGCCTTCTCTCCCATTTCATTTTCAAACTTGTTATTGATTTTTGTTATATTATTCTTGTATTGACTGTTTCTCTGTACTCACTTTCTGTTGCTATTAAGATATCAAATAATTTTCTTGGTTTTGCTCCAAGGAAATTATATAATTTTTGGTAAGTGATCGTACATTTTTTTCCCAATATGTATACTTCATTTCCTTTTCTTATATTCTTTCATCGGTTAGAAGTTCCACAATATTGTTGACTGATAGTGGTATTAGCAGAAAGATTTATTTTATTTATGACTTCAATGTGTTATTTTTGATATTTTAGTATTAAGTACTATATTTGCTCTGGACTTCTGGAAAATACTCCTTATCAAGTGAAGAAAGTTTGCTTCTTTCATAGCTCACTGGGAACTTTAATCAGAGGGAATGTTGAAATTTAGAAAACGCCCTTTCACCATCCACTGAAATTATATTAGCATATTTCTAACGTTGCGTGGTTTTTGTGTTCCTGAACAAATTGATCAGGTGCACTACATTATTCTTTTAATCTACTGCTGGGTTTGCTGTTTCGTAACAGATCATTTTCATTTGTGCTTTTCAGAGAGATGGGCTCACGGTTTTGTGATAATTTTTTTAAGTTTACGATATCAAAGTTAGGCTTTTTAGAGCTTTTAAAAAAAGCTTTGCAACAGTTAAATAATATAGAATTTAACCGTTTATTAAATATTAGATAAAAATTTCTGAAGAAACCAACAAGGCCCAGAACCATTTGATAGGGGTTTTGCTAAAATTTGCAGCTTTTCCATGGCTATTAATCTATTTAGGCTTCTTAGATTACGTTCAGTTAAACTCAGTTGTTTGTAGTTTCCTAGGAAAAAAATCTATTTTAAACTTTTATTTGCAGGTAAGTGTACAAATTTCATTTTAAAATTGTAATTTCCTTTTTTTAATATCCTTTTTCTCTTTCCTGATATTATATTTGTGTTCTCTCGAATTTTATTTTGGCTAGACTTACCAGGGGTTGATTTGTTTGTTCATTTTGTTTTGTTTTTACAGTTTTTGAAATAACAGCTCACTGTTTTTATCAATAAACTCTAATGTTTGGTCTTCTCTTGTTTCAATCATTGCTTTTAGATCCTTTCCTCTCTTTTGATTTATTTTGCTCTTTTTTAATTTCAGTTATATAAGTTATTTTTAACAAAATTTTTTCTAAGTTATAATTTGGCTACATCTCTTACAATTACATTATGTTATCAGGTTTTCTTCCTCTTTGTTACAGGAGTTATCTAGAAGATCGTATTTTTATCTCCAGGTGATATTGAATAGTTGACTCTTTTTAATGTTAATGTCTATGTTTATTGCATTGAATCAAAATATATTTCCTGTACGTATTATTAATTTTCAAATATATAAAGTTTTTAATTACACAAGTTGCATATAAATATATTATTATTGTGAAAGAGTCATATAATGTAGATAAAGCAATTTCCTTCAGTCCCATCTCTAGTAGCAACTCTAGTTATTGATTTGTTGTGTATCCTTTCAACCTCTGTTCTGTTATTTGCATATTACCACTAGTGACTAGTACCATACTGCACTTATTGAGTGTGAACTCATCTTCCATGGAGTTGTATTTTCTAAGGATCCGTAACATCCTCTGGGGCCTTCTCATTGAGGACCTGTATAGACACGTCAGGAGCTGAGGATTTTAAGCTCTCGATGAATCAGAATCAAGACTCCAGGCACTGGATTCCTTGCATAAAGCAGAGAGCAGGGAATCACTGACACTTCTGTGAATAGGGATTGAAATTTTCCACCCTTCAGCTGGAGTTTGAGAGCTAAATCAAACTACCTGCCTTTGGGCAAGGATGAAATACATTCACATAGGTTCAGACACACCGAGTCATGAAACCAAGTAAAAATTCCTTCTGATCTGTTGAATCTCATAGAGCGAAAGCAAAAATAACACAAAACTGTTCAATAACAAGGCTCCAGAGCATGTGATGAACTCTAAAAATATGAAGGAGCTAATTATCATGGAAGACAAACCATGGACCCAATAAGAAGAAAAATTAATTTCCAAGGAAGTAAAAATATAAGACTCATAGAAAGAGATGTTAATATTAATATGTTTAAAATCATTCAAAGAAATAAAGAAAGTATTTGGTCCACAAAAGGAAAGCCATGACTGGATCAAAAATAAGTGAATATAGGAAAGAACCTAATTGAAATACTAAAAGTGAAAAATACGTGATTGTTCAAATAAGAAAAACTCATTACAAGAATCAATAGTAGGTTGAACACAGCGTAAAAGTAAACCAGTGAATTGGAAGAGAGATTCGAGAAGAAAAATCTGAAATCAACACAGAGGGACAAGGAGATAGAAAATATGAAAGAGAATTTAGGGGACCTGGAGGTCTGCTGGAAGAAGTTTACTATAGGAGCCTCCAAAGAAGAGAATAAAGGGGATGAAGGAGAGGAAATCTCCAACAGGGTATGTGAACAGGACCTGGAAATTTTCTAGACACTGAATAAATATTGAAAATGCACAAACCTGTTAAATATACATTCCACGTCTAGATACATAATATCATGCATAACATCAATAATAAAGAGAAAACCTGCAAGGTACCAAGGAGAAAGTATAGAGTATCCATAAGAAATGACAAGTAGACTGACAACAGAATCAATTAATTCTAGAAAACAATGGTAAAATATATTTAAAATAATAAAGAAAGTTTACCTTCAATTTATAATTTAATCCCTTATCAATATTATTCAAGACTTATTGCAAAATAGATTTTCCCAGACATTTAAAAACCTAAGAGAATTTATTCTCAACAGGTACCCATTGAAAGAATTATTGAAAGATATAATTCAGCAAAAAAGTATCAATACTGAAAGAAGAAACATGACACAAGAAGTAACAGGGTGTGCAAGAATCAGAGGGGCCGGCCCGGTGGCACAAGCGGTTAAGTGTGCGAACTCCGCTGCGGCGGCCCAGGGTTCACTGGTTCGGATCCCAGGTGCGCACCGACGCACCGCTTGGCAAGGTGTGCTGTGGCGGCATCCCATGTAAAGTGGAGGAAGATGGGCACAGATGTTAGCCCAGGGCCAGTCTTCCTCAGCAAAAAAAAAAAAAAAGAGGATTGGGAGATGTTAGCACAGGGCTGATCTTCCTCAAAAAAAAAAAGAATCAGAAAAATATATTAGCAAATCTAAATCATCATTCACTAAGTAATAATAGAATTATACTTATGTTAAAAACAAGGTGGAAATAAAATATCTATAGTAACGTGGAACACGAGACGGAGGAAGATGAAAGGGAAGCTAGAGAATGCTAAGGTCCTTGAGCTGTTCAAAGGCAAAACAGAGATATTGCTTAATTTTATACTTTGTGAGAAAAATATAATGGTAGATATGTATGTTCAATTTCAAATGTCGGCACTCAAACAGTAGAAATAAAACACATAACCTTCAAAACAGCGAAGGAAATAAAGGGGAGACGTCAGGAAACAAAACAAATGGAAAAACTAGTCCATTCGTGTCACATACATGTGACAACATGTATAAATTGCAGAATAAATATAAGCTGGTAAAACAACTCACATTTAAAAACATAGACATTCATATTTGACTTTTAAAGTTTGAATATTTGAAAGTGCAACTAATGAGCATGATCTAATATATTTGAATAGAATCCTACTCAAATGAAAAAAATGTTCTTCTCAATCATACATTGAACATTTACCAATAGTGCCATGTCACCAAAGAAATATAAATAAATTATAAGAATCATCACAACAGAAATCATGTCATCTGCGGACTCTGCACTGATATTAGAAATCAACATATACCAAAGCATGCGGGATACAGCTAAAGGTCAGGAGGAATGTATTTAAAAATATGAACTATTGGAAACAAATTAGGTAAATGTTCAACTCAAATAGTTAGAAAGCAATACACCTAAAAATTGCAGAATTAGGATAATAAATTTAAAGATAGAATATAATGAAATAAAAACAGACTTTGAAAAGATTAATAAGTCAGAGAAACTTCTGGTAGGGTTGATCAAGAAGAAAAAGAAGTCACACTGAAATGACATTAAGAATGATATATAAGTACAGATATGAGAGAGAATTAATAAATCATGAGCTAATATATCAATAACTTTATGCTAATGATTTTGAGAAGTTAGATGAAACGGACAAGATTATTTAAAATGTAATTCATATAATTGACCCAAGTAGAAATACAAAATTTGCGCAATCATTAAAGAAATTGAACTGCTGGGGCCAGCCCCGTGCCTTAGTGGTTAAGTGCGTGCACTCTGCTACTGGCGGCCCGGGTTCGGATCCCGGGCGTGCACTGATGCACCGCTTCTCCAGCCATGCTGAGGCCGCATCCCACATACGGCAACTAGAAAGATGTGCGACTATGACATACAACTATCTACTGGGGCTTTGGGGAGAAAAAGGGAAAAAAAGGAGGAGGATTGACAATAGATGTTGGCTCAGGGCTTGTCTTCCTCAGCAAAAAGAGGAGGATTGGCATGGATGTTAGCTAAGGGCTGATCTTCCTAACACACACACACACACACACACACACACACACACACAAGAAATTGAACTGCTAGTCAGAATAATCCTTGACCACCCACTGCCCAAAAGACTCTGGACTCAAATGGTTTTGCAAGCAAGTTTTTAACAAGCCATCAAGAAATAGGTAACCCTTATTCTATACCAAATTTTAGAAAATTACCTAGCTTATTTTATAATCTTAATACTAAATCCAAAAATCATAGGATTAGAAATGCAAAGTGAGGCCAAACTCACTTATGTTCATGGAAACAGACTTTTGAAGTAAACATTAGCATATTTTGCCAAAGTTTATGTATGTTTAAAGGTCTTTTTAAATTGTTCAAATAATATTTTTTGGTTTCTATTTTTCTATATTACTGGGTTGAAAATTTATTTAAAATCTTTCTTTCCTCATAAATACATTTAAGGATAAGCATATTCTTCTGAGTACTGTATACATTTTTTTGGTAGCAAACAACTGGGAATGGGGGTTCCAGCATCCAGGGCACTCTGACCCATGCGGCCATGGGCACTGCTCCCACCTGCAGGCTGCTGCCTGTTCTGGGGGTGCAAGTGTGCAGAGGGGTTGACTCATCTGGTTGCTCTTGCTGAAGTACCCCAACTAATCACCAAGTCCATTACTCCTGATGTCTTCTTCCTGCCCACTGCATCTGCCAACCCAGGGCATGAAGAACTCTTTTATAAATGCCTACCCTGGATGCATGTTGACTACACATTTCCTCTTCAGTTGATTGTATTTGTTTTCCATCCTTCAGTTATTCAATACAGCTTCTGATCCACTGAGGCACCTTTTTTTTGTTTCCCAGAGAAGTTCTGGGTTTCTTCATTAATTATATATTTTTAGGGCACATCTGGGGATTTGAGATGGTAGAGGAAGGCTACAGCATTCAGTATGCTTTCTACTTTTGGATGAGATTTTATTTGTGATCTAGTGATAATTTTTATAAATGTTCTATATATTGGCTGATAGAGCTCTCTGTAGACTTTTAAATCATTTCTTAGTTGAGTTATTAAAATCTTTTACAGCTATATTTTTCTTACCTACTTGTTCTGACAAACTCTGCGAGAGACATTATGGTAGGCACAATAATGGCCCCCCAAAGATATCCACGTCATAACCCTCAGAACCTGTGAATATGTTAGGTTATATGGCAAAGGGGAATTAAGGCTGCCAATGAACTGACCTTAAAATGGGGATATTATCCCAGATTTTCCATGTGGGCCCAACGTCTTTTCTCATCATTATATGTAAGTTGGGCATTTGTTCTCTGTATTAACTAAAGATTATATTGGTTTTTTTGTTTTGTTTTGTTTTTACCATCTTTTAAGTGATTGCCTTAGAAATTACAACTCATATATCAATTTTTAATTTTACTAGCCTTTGTCTTTTTTTCCCAATGTTCTCAGGGTTCCTGCTAACCCACCAAATAGGAATTTCTTCTTCTTTCCTCAATGTATTAGACAATTTGCACCCTTCTTCTCATGCTCATGACTCCTGGTGAGGAGTGACTTCTCCAACTGGTGAAAATGAGAAAGAAGCCTATTTTCTGATTCTCTTTCAGATGAGTGTCCTTGCAGGATACCCACATTCTTCTCTTCTTAATAGAGTCAAATTGTTGGGTCAAGCTCTGTCCCAGTAAGAGATGTTGACAGTTTCATAAGGGTATTCTCATTTTTGCCAGCTTTACCAGTAATACAATTGATATTAATTTGTAGCTGTTTCCCTTCTCAATTGCTTCAGAACAAGTACAAAAAAAGGGATGTTAACGATCTGTCCATGGCACTCAATGGTTTTCTTTTAAGTTACTCCAATACTCCAAAGGGTCACAGCTTCCCAAAAGAGTTCTGGGCATTTGTATTAATTAAAGCACTGTCCTCTCTTGAAGAACCCATAATGTATATGTATTAGGAGGGAGAAGTCCTATAAAAGTAGGCATAATATGATTTGATAAATAGTATAAGAAGTTGCTACTACAGAGGAGGCAGCCTGTTTGGGGTGTTAGTAGTGACAGGTGATGAGGATGAAGCTGGGGTAGATGTCAATGAAAGTCAGAGAAACAAAGACAGTTGATTTGGACCTTGAGTTGAGTACATTTTCCTTTTTCAGAATGATGGATGGAGAAGGAAAAAAGACCAGGGGGGAACATAGTATTTTCTGGCATCAAAGAGGTTATAAAGTACTACATAAAAAAAGTTATTAAAGGAAAGGACATGAAAAAACAATAAATCATTGCTTTGAGAGTTATTCTTGAAAATTGGGACTAAGTTGGATCCAAATTACCCTGTTAGCAAGAAACCATGCAAATAAGAACATAAAGTAAAATATTCAAAGTGTTGAAAGTAAAAAAACACCAACCTAGGATTCTGTGTACAGCAAAGTTATCCTTCACAAATAAAGGAGAAACAAAGACCTTCTCAGACAAACAAAGATTGAGGGAATTTGTTCTCAAAGCCAGTAGATCTGCTTTGAAAGAAATGTTCAAAGAAGTTCTTCAGAGGGAAGGAACATGATATAAGTCAGAAACTAGAATCTACATAAAGAAAGGAAGAGTGTTAGAGAAGGAATAAATAAAGGTAAAATAAAGTATTTTATTTTTCTTATTCTTAATTATTCAACAGATAAGAGTTTATTTAAAATAATAATAACAACAATGTATTTGGTGATTATAGCTTATGGATGAGTGAAATGAATGATAGAAATATTATAAGGCACAGGAGGGGAGAATTGGGAATACTCTGTTATAAGGCACTTCCACTGCCTGTGAAGTGGTATAGTGTTACTTGAAAGTAGACTTGGATTAGTTGTAAGTGTATATTGCAAAATCTAGGACAACCTCTAAAAGAATTTTAAAAAGAAGTATAATTGATGTAGTAAGAGATGATAGAAATAGAATAAAATAAAATTCTCATGCAGCTCACATACAACAAGAGGAAGATTGGCAAAGGATGTTAGCTCAGGGCAAACCTTCCTCAGCAAAAAAAAAAGAATCAAAATACACGGTTTCAGATCCCAGCTGTGCCATTTACTGGCTGTGTGACCTTGAGTACTTTACCTAATTTTCTCTATTCCTCCATTTCTTCTTATGTAAAATGGAGATGATAATAGTAAGTAAGCACCCTCAGTGCGGCTAAAATGAGTTAATATTTGTAAAGTGCTTAGATCAGAGCCTGGCCCACAGTAAGTGTTATGTGAGTGTTTATTAAATAAAAAATACATAAATTTGAACCCTAGTCTCCTTAGTACTATCCCACTATCCCATGATTTAGCACTTTTGAAGCATGCCAGGAAATAACCCCAAACATCTCCTTCTACCATTATTTAGCTGCATGTAACAGAACACTCTACTACATTGCTTTAATAAATAGGAGGTTATTTTTCTCACATCACAAGAATTCTGGAAGGAGGCCACTGCTGGCATTGGTTCAGCAGGTTATGGATGTCAGGGCAAGATCTCTGTGATCCTCTGATTCTTTTCCTCATGCTTACAAGATGGCTACTGCAGCTCCAGCCATCATGTACACAATAAAGCAGGAAAAAATAGAGATGAGAAGGGCTGCACTAGTGAACTATTTCTCGGAAATCCTTCCAGCAGTTTCCAACTTTCTCAGAACCATGGCTTGGCCCAGCCGGATCATTGCATTCCCAGGCAATCTTCCAAACATCCTTGTGGGTCCGCTATCTTCTTCTATGTTCAGAGCGCAGCCGTCAGTGATGTGGACCATTCACCTGCATTTTTTGACACAGGAATTCTTGAGAGGAATGAAAACTACATGCTCAGCTCCTGGGGGGCGAGGCGTCAGAAGTAGCCTTGGCTCCAGCAGGCCTGCTTGGCGACCAGGGTCTTCCCTCAGGACGAGGGAAGTGAGAGTTCTCTCTGCCCTCAGTTGGCCACCTTCACAGACAATTTAGACTGGCTCCTGGCACTTGGTGAGACTGCCTAATGCTGCCACCTCTCATGGCAGATCACATGTTTCCTGAAAACAAAATGATGGTATTTGGTTTAATTTTATCGAACTCCTCTTTCGTGCTGGATGTTTATTACAAGTGTTTCTAAAACAGACTTTTAACTACCTTTGAGGATAACTAACACAGAGGGCCAATAAATGGGCTGCAGACGTTTTAGCTGACCTTCATTCTGGGGGAAAGTTGCTTAATATGGTAAGAAGTGGCAACCCATCCCACCATCCCTGCATTCCACATTCTGTGACATTGCCTTGCTGCAGAGGCTACCAGGTCCCCCAAAGATTTGCCTTCTATGGACAGAGTCTAGGACCCAAGGGGATAGTTTAGTTAGCTGCTTCACGTGATCTCAATCTATTGGGTAATATGCTTTCCATCTCACAAAAGAGAGGGAACACTTTCTGACAACTATGTCCCCTATGGATTGGCTACTTCCATGTGAAGGGCATCTCAGGGTAATCCCGTGATAGGAGGGTGACGGTGGTCGTGCCAGGGATGATCACGGGCTCCCCCATCAGAAGATGCTACGATCGCCATTTAGTATAAGGTGCAAGTGCTTCCTAGTTGGCAAAGTATTTGCAAATGTAGACATTATTAGAGAATTTCTGCCAGAGCTGGGTCTTGAGAGATGAGTAGAATTTTAATAGATGGAGAAGGTGATATGAATCATTAGTGCCTGAGAGGCATGAAAGACTAAAAGTAAATGTTGAGTTTGGGGGAAAAATAAGTATTCCCATGATAATGGAATGCATAATTATTTTAAAAGGAGCAGGAATGAAAGTTGAAATAGTGAGGTTTCTTGTAGCCCGTGGGGAATCACTGATTATTTTTGAGGAGAAGAGTGATACAATCTGATCTATAGTTTCAGGAAGATAATTCTAGGCAGTGATAAGGGTGATGTGGAGATGCAACAATGGAGGCAGGAAGCCAGTTAGAGCTTATTCAATGAGGCAACAGCGATAGAAAGAGAAATGAAGGCTCATATTTGAGAAATGTTTCAGAGAATAAATTACTAGAATTTGACTGTTGATTGGATGTTGTAGCAGAAACTGTTAGTGATCTTCCAATATCTGTTTTCTCCCCTGTATTACTTTCCTAGAGATGCCATTAGCAATGTAGCACAAACTGGATGGCTTAAAACAACAGAAATTGATTGTCTCATAGTTCTGGAGGCTACACATCATGGTGTCGGTAGGGTTGGTTTCTTCCGAGGTCTGTGAGGGAGAATCTGTGCCAGGCCTCTCTCCTAACTTCTGGTGACTGTCTGCAATCCTTGACATCCCTTGGCTTGTCATGACTCCAATCTCTGCCTCCATCATCACGTGGCATTCTCCCTGTGTGTCTCCGCCTTCTTATAAGGACACCAGTCATGTTTGATTAGGGCTCACCCTATGCCAGTATGATGTCATCTTAACTAATTACATCTGCAATGACCTTATTTCCAAATAAGGCTACTTTCTGAGGTACTGGGGATTAGGACCTCAGCATATCTTTTTGGGGGACACAATTCAACCCGTAACATCCTCCTTCCATACTAATTGAGCCCTGATTTCGGGCTGGACACATGGCCACCCAGAAGGGAGGCTGCTATTCCTAGCTTTGGCCATGTGGAAGGGTGCTGGCCAATGAGGTGTAGGTGGATTGGTGTGTGACAGCTTCCTCAGCAAACCATCTTCAAGGGATAGTGTACATGTGCCCTTTTGGCCTGTCTTCATATTTTCCTCCATCCTGCCTCAAGGAATAGGGTTATCAATTACAGCCAAAGTAATCCTAACTCTTGCAGCTGAGGAGGAGGAGTGAGGGACAGGGTTTTTTGGACACTCTGGGTAAGATGTTCACATGGCACTCTTTCAAAAGGATAATCCAAAAGTCTTTACCTGCAGCTGAATCTAGCTTTTCTGCAAGTGTGCTTTTCTTTTATTTTGGCTCACACAATGTTAAAAAGTTTGAATTGAAGTGCATCTAGGTGGGGCATTTACTTTAGTTTTTTGTAGGCCCAATTATGCCCTATTACCTTACATCTAGCTTTACTTAATTATGATACGTGCCTGGGCTCTAAAGGATTTGAGTTTAAGACCTCTGAAATGTCTTTTTTTTTTTTTTAATGAGGAAGATTAGCCCTAGCTAACATCTGTTGCCAATCCTCCTCTTTTTGCTAAGGAAGATTGGCCCTGGGCTAACATCCATGCCCACCTTCCTCTACTTTATGTGGGACGCTGCCACAGCATGGCTTGACAAGTGGTGCGTTGGTCGGCACCCAGGATCCAAACCTGCGAACCCCGGGCAGCAGAATGGGAGTGTGCGATCTTAACTGCTATGCCACTGGGCAGGCCCCCTGAAATGTCTTTTAAATACCTGCTCAACATTTATTTAGACAAGAGGCTAAAGGCTGTGGGAAACAAAGACCCTCCTGGTGGTGGTCTGCCTCTCCTCCACTACACAGAGCAATAGAGTTCTAGTCCTAAATTCATGTATACAGTCCACTCAGCAAAACAAAAGCTCTGCAGTTACCCCAACTCCCACTGGGGAGAAGAAATTTAGCAATGGCATACTGTTATTGTAGAATGCTTTAGAAGGTCTCTCTTACCAATCACCCCCATCCACCATAGTTTATGAAAGTGTTTCTTCTAACAACACACAGTCCCCTCCACGAGAATAATTCTGGCAAATGGATTACCTTCCCTTGCTACACTTCCAGAGACATTTTAACACCGCTAAGAGACTGGCACCCCCAGGCCATCTGGCTCCATCCTAATGTTTCTAACAGCATGCTGGTGCTGTTTCCGGAGACTGCGGACTCTGCAGAGTGGGTAGTTTCTAAGAAGGATATAGTGAGTACATGTAGAATTTGAATCACCAGTAAGCCATCCACGTGGGTCGTTCAGAGCAGGAAGACCACATCCTACGTCCCGAAGAGGGACTGTCAAAGTGGACTCATACCAAGTCCTGCCAGATGTGCTGGGTCTGGATATACACACACAAAGAGATAGCATTCCAGGCAAATGCACCGACAGCCTTCAGGGAGCGAGGAGGATGTCTCAGATCTGTATGAGATCTAGCCAGCGACTCGAGCCTAATCTCAACACTACTTTTTCTAAAGCTTATCAATGACGCTCCATAGAATCCTTAGTGTTTAGAAATCTCATAATTTAGCGGAGTTCTCTACAGCAAATACAGTCCATTTTTAAATCTGCGAAAACTGTTGCAACCAGCAGCCTCAGCACAGCTGTTAGTAGCTGCTGCTCATTTAGGCTGTAAATAGCTCTTTCTGGTTACCAGCAAAAAATCTGACTGATGAAATGCATTGGCACTATGTTTCATATCCAAGGCGATTTTTAAAATCTGTAATGAGCATCAACGGCTGGAAAAAAGAGTGACTTGCACCTACTTCTTTTACTTAGATCTTAATCTTTCCCAACTGCCCTCTAGTGTGAAAGAGCTCTCCTTGGCACCTCAGTTCATATAAACACGTGTAAAGAAATATACGCATTAGATTATAAAAGGGTGGTTTCTTAACTGGTTTTGGGCTACAAAAAATCCTTAAAAAGTGGCTTTCTCAACACAAAATGCAGACATTATAGTGTATTTATAGTGATAAACTAGAAACACCTAAATATCCCAAAGCAGAGAAAAGTTTAAGCAAAATATGATAAGTTCATATTATGTCATGCTATGCAATCACTAGACGTGATTTTTACAAAGAATTTTAAATAATAAGGAAACATTCTTATTAAATTTAAAGCAAAAAAATCTGCTTGATGCAAATTGTTACACAGTGTGTCATAACTAGCTACATATTATAAAGAGACTGGCAGGTACATGCTAAAATATTTGCAGTGTTTTCTCTGGTTGATGAGAGTGGGGGTAATTTTTTCTAAACGTTCCTATTTTAATATCATAAATAAGCTACTTTTATAATGAAGAAAAAATAAGAAACCCACAGTGTCTTTTCTGTGATGCCCAAATGTCTCAAAGGGATACATCCCAACTTCTACCCTTGTTGTGCAGAGAAATGTAAAGGGGGAAAAACGAATTGCTCATCTATATTGATATCGTTAGAAAATGCTTATCTAACGTAAATACAGAACCAAAGGAAATAGCATTAACATTGAATATTGTAAGGATATGCATGAACACGATTCTTCCTCCTGAATTGTTAAGCCAAGACACATGGCTGTATGAAGTTGGCTTCTTGGAATACAACATAAGGGAGACCCAGGGGTCCCTGTCATTTCCCAAATTAGCGAGGATTATCATCACCAGTATGTCAGACACCCTCCCCTCCAAAATAGAAAGGAGTGAGGAGTCTGTGTCCGCTTTTAGAAGTTCTTAAGGAAGAGTATCTTCAGCCCACATAGAAAGAGTAGGAGCTGTTACAATCATCCGAGTACACTAATGTAATGAGAAGCCAAAACAGGGCCTAGAAATCTGCCCTTGGGAAACATGTTTCCATGAAACTCAACTGGATAAGGCTATTCTCCTCCATCCCCAGTAACTGTATGGTAGAATGAAAAAGACAAAGTGACATGCAGATATTTCTTCTATACAATAAAAAACAGTATTCTGTAACTCGAATATGGAATCATCATGTAAATACTTATCAATGAATAAAGTATTATAGTTCATAAAAAGGGATAACCTACTGAGTGATGTTTTAAAAGCAACACCCCATTGTATTTTTACACTGTAAAAACACAAACTGTGTATAGCTTAATATTTTTTCACAAAGAATACCTTTAAAGCATAACTAAAATTATTAGATATGGTCTAAAAAGCAAAAAGAGCAACCTGGACTTGTTAATACACAGTTACCAAGAAGTTCCAGATATTGTAGACTGACAGTCTCATAAAATATTTGAATCAAAATTTATGCAGATGTTTGATTAAAGAACAAACACAAAACTCACTATCTTACTGTGGTTAGAAAATCACAAAATAACAAAAGCAAACACATTAGAATAAGTTCAAATCACTTATTTTAGTCCTATAGTTATTTAAAAAGAAACTGACCATAGAATAAAATTTTAAATGACTTTATGAAAATATTATTATATTTTGTAACGATAAGGACAGAGAGTCTCATTAATGAGTTTCTAAATTGTAAGGTAGGAAGGTATATCAAACACTGAGGACATCACTCTAACTCATAAAACTTTATTAAGGACCTAGTAAGACAGATCTTCAATAGATCTACTTTTTAATTTTGCAATCTTATGAACATGTAACATGGATAAACAATTAAAAAAATAGACCCAACTTTTCCATAAAAATAAAAGTAGAAATTGCCAATAATAAATAGTTTTATGCCAGTAGAATCTTCTTGGAATTATCTTGATTTTTGTGACATCAATTTCTATTAGCATAATTATAAGGCCAATGAAAGAAATCTACGGGGTTTCTTTATTTTGGTTTAGAGCTTCATTGGAAAAATTCAGGAAAACATTCATGAGTTGCTCCTTTCTCTCTAACACTCGGCTTTCCCTGCGCCCTCCCTCCACATCCTCTGACTCAGAGACTATTTGGAGAGGACACCTGTTTTAAATGGATCCACAGGAAATACCTATGTGGTCTTTTCATCATCTGACCCTGCATCTGGTTGGCTGAAATGCGATCATGATAAAAAAAAAAAATGCTGCCCACAGACTGATGCAACTTCAGCGTGACAACATTTACTGGAAGGCAGAGGGAATCCAGTTGATATTTATTTTCCTTCCATGAAGCCCTGGTATTGTAGTGTAGGAAAAAACAAATAAGTAAAAGGGCAAAACCCGTTTAACCCTCAAAAGATTAGTATCAAATTACACACCGGGTTTTACATCCAAACTCAGAATGATTTGTTTTTAAGCTGAATATAATCTTGTAGCAGAAAGTTATCTGACACTCTTTCCTTTATAATCTTTCACGTATACACCTCTCGTCCAAAGTGCATAGCCTGTCTTGTTATATTATATACTGATATGATATTTATAAAGTTCCCGTGGAAAAGTGCAAGGCACTGGAATAGAATTTATAAGGGAATTTCATAGTGATTAATAGTAGTTTAACACTGAAAATTCAATTGGGTCCAAAATAAAGCAAGTCACTCGGGGGCACCGGGGCGCGGGCTTACACCCCAAGTTCACGCCTCCACCTCCTGTGGCCACAGAGCACCCCAGTTGGCCACAGGAGCCACCCTTGACCTCCGCTGCAATGCCCCGGCTGGAACGTTTGTCTACACTGGGGTCCCCTCCTTCAGTGCAGGTTTGCCGACCTCCCTCTCCGGGTCGCGTCGCTCTCCGCCCGCCAGACGCCACCAGCCGCGGCCCCGGAGCTCGAGCGCGCTCGGCGGCCACCCACCCACCGCCGGGACGCCTAGGGGGCGCCCCCGGTCGGGTGTCCCGGGGCCCCGCGAACGCAGGAGCAGAACGACGGAGGCGACGAAAGAGCTGACGCCACGCCGCCCGGCCGCCAGCAGTGCCCGCAATCGCCCCGCCCGCGCAGGTCGCCGGGCGCCCGCGGTCGCGCCGTCCCCCGGGGGCGCCCCGCCGCAGCCCCCGCCCGCCCCGCCGGCCGCGCCCGGGTTCCCACGGCGCCCGCCCCCGCCCTGCGCTCCCGCCCGCCCTCGGCGCCGCCGCGCCCGCCCAGGCCTCTGGCGGACATGGCGCTTGTCCCCTGCCAGGTGCTGCGGTGGCGATCCTGCTGTCCTACTGCTCCATCCCGTGCAACTACAAGGCCATCGACAGGCCCTCGCATCAGACCTACGGAGGGAGCTGGGAATTCCTGACGTTCATTGATCTGGTAAGGCCGTCCCCGCCCCTCCCCCGTCCTCCGCGCACCCCGAGCCTGTGTGTGTTTGTGGGTGCGCGAGCACCTGTGCGCGCGCCTGCAGCATCCACCCCTGTCCTCGCCTCTTCCCCGGCGGTTGCGTCTGCAGCGGCCCCGCAGCAGCACCTCCTAAAGCGCCCGACATTACCTGGTGGCTGGGGCCCGAGTGGAGGTGGGGTGCGCCAGGTGGTGGGCTCTTTGGAGGGGAACACAGACCTGCTGCTAGGGTGACACGGCAAGATTCTCAACTTTGCAAGTGGATTGGACGACCTTGATCATGAGCGGCCTCAGACCCGTTCGCCCCCAAGGTGCTTTCCAGAGCACCCACCGTGGGATCCACTTGCAGCAACTGAAGAAAACTGGGCATTGTCGAATTACTTGGAGCCTCCTCTGAAAGGACCAAAATTCTCTTCCTAAAGAAGAGAAAGCACCTAATAAAGTGTTTTTTTCCATGTGTTTTTTTTGCCCATTGTCAGTAATTTACTTAAAACCTTTTACTCCAGAAACACTAGGGGAGAGAGATTTGCAAAATGCATTTCCAGTGTGACTTTGCACTCTTCCTTCCCGTATAAAAGTCTGAAGCAGTTTGCATAAGCAGCTCCTCTTTTGCACAACTTGGTAACCTTGGCAGTTGGAGTTTTTTGTTTTTTTTTTTAAAGGCGTGTCCCCTTCTGGCACTAAAAGGGCCAGAGAATCAGAACAGAAGCATAAGGCCCAGTAATAACATGGGGAGGAATCTAGGAACTTTAGGGTGAAAGATGACTAATTTAGACTGGGTCAAACATATACTAAGAGATTATAAAATAAGGGCAGAGAGTCAAAACAAGAGCACCTAATTCTAAGGACTAGAGAAAATGTAGAACCGATTCCTGGGATGCTAGAACTGTCCAAGATTACACATGAGGTTGGCTACTCAAGCAAGTTTATGATCTCTAATTGTTGATCCTCCATATTGATGAAGAGAACTTGAAACCTGTTTTAAGATATTGACAAAGGCTTAGGATGCCTCAGAGAAATGCAGAGAGTTTTTGTTTAGAAATACTGCCTTATATTTGTATCATGTTAGATACTTTCAGAGAGGAATTTAAGTTCTTTTTCCCAGCAGTCTCCCCACTGTGCACATACCCGGCTTCTCAGGGCAGAGAGTGTTTCAGTGGATTCAATTTCAGACCCTCAACTTCCATCCGGTTCTTGAAACTGATCTGCCTTTGAACATGGGTGATGCCTGCCAGTTCTCCTCTCTTCTTCCCTATTCATTCAAGGGCCGAGCACGTGACAAGGCTCTGTGCTGTATTTATCTGTTCCTTTTAAGCACTCAGAAGGTAGATGGTTGCCACCAGGACTATCTTCATATTTGATTGAAAAACGAAGTCAGACTTGTTTTAACAGAAAGTCTTATTGGTTGACTGGCCTGTAAATGACAATTGGCTCTGCCAATTATGTTATATAGCAGACATTTTCCATAGATGAATGAGGGAAACCTGCAGCCCTGAGGTTCCAATAAATATGTATCAGAGCGTTAGAAATCATGTCCCTTTCTCAAATGTTTAAACTTATGTTAAAAATGTTTAGATGTTCTTTAAAAATATGTGCATAGATTTTCAGAGTTCTTTTGGGGGCCGTGTGAACAAAATTCCTCCTGGATGACTACCTTATACCATTCCTCAGTCAGATCTTGCTTAGAGCTGGCCCATTTGCGTGTTGCCAAGGAGCAGTGCTGAGCTGCTGGATACTGCTGGAGACTCCGCCAGAGCCACAGGAACTGTGAACAGTCCTCAGAAGCACCTCTGCATTAGGTACAGTTTTGGGGGAGCAGAGGACGGGGTCAACAGGTGAGAGGGGTAGAAGTTGAGGGTGTTGGTTAACCCATGAGATATGACAGCTTCTCACACTGGCATTGCTTACTGAGTGTTAAAAAACACCGCTGGGGCCAGCCCTGTGGCATAGCGGTTGAGTTCACACGCTCTGCTTCGGCTGCTTGGGGTTCGAAGGTTCGGATCCTGGGTGCAGACTGACGTGCCACTTATCAAGCCATGCTGTGGCGGCCTCCCATATAAAGTAGAGGAAGATGGGCACGGATGTTAGCCCAGGGCCAATCTTACTCAGCAAAAAGAGGAGGATTGGCAGTGGGTGTTAGCTCAGGGCTGATCTTCCTTATTTAAAAAAAATGACTCACAAGAAACCATTCCCTCGCCTAACCTTTGAGTGACATGAAAGTGTAGCAGAGCCAACTTGGTTCTACTTGAAACTGTCATGCAGTGTATATTTATATAGCATTTGACGATTGGACTTGCCTATTTTAAGTTACGCTAATCACGGCAACTATGCTTTTGTCTATCAGAATTCAGGCAGGCCATAAATTCAAATTTGAAACTTTTACTTTGTTTCATATTTCGATTCAGTCTGTATGGAGCCTTCAGCCAATCGTTCAAACTTTTTACTCTCTGTGGCCTCTGATTGAAATATAATAATTATCTTTAATCAAGACTTCCTGTGAGAATGTCTAGAATATAGTCATAAACACAGTGTCTAGAATATAGTCATAAAAACACTCATGCGAAGTGTTACTCTCTTTATTATTAGAGATTTAAAGTCTTCAGAGCTTAAACATTGGACAGCTGTTAAAACAACCAACCTGTCAATCTTTAGTAATGGCAGGAAAAGATTTGGCTACTAGAATTTACCCATTTCACTTTCATTTTTTGTGTGTTTAAAAAAAAACCAAATAAACTTTCTTATTTTGTGCCCTGGACAATTTTAATGATTCTAAGCTCACTAGAGCAATTTTGGAAGATGATTTACCTTCTCTAAACTTTAACGAGAAGGCCCTTTTTCTAACCAGCTTGGATTGCAGTGTCAGGACATTTATCCTGGTGGCCACAGTCTGATTCTATGTTCCATGGCCTCAGTTTACTGGAACGTAAATCGGGAAGCTCAGGCTACGTGTATCTGGGAGCAGATGGTTATGTGGCAGTGGCCATTCCAGCTATATCCGTATCTTTCTTTGAGTATGCGAGTCATCTTGATAGAATCAGAGCTCATGGTTAAAAACTGAAATGCAAGTTATTGCTATCAGTAATCGTATATTGTTATTCCCCAAGAGCTTCAAGATAACTAAAGTGCTTTAGGAAAATTCAAGTTATTAAATGGAAATGGACCACTGTCTTGGCATGGTAGGCAGAATAATGAGCCCCCAAAGATGTCTCCATCCTAATCCCCAGAAACTGTGAATATGTTAAGTTACATGGCAAAGGGGAATTAAGGTTGCTAGTCAGCTGACTTTAAAATAGGGAGATTATCCCAGATTATCCATGGTGGACCCAGTGTAATCACAAGGGTTCTTGAAAATGGAGGGAGGCAGAAGAGAAGGGTCAGATGGAAGAAGATGTGACTGTGGAAGAAAATCACAGAGAGATGTAACATTGCTGGCTTTGAAGATGGAAGAATGGGCCAAGATCAAGGAATGTGGGAGGTGTCTAGCAGCTGGAAAGGGCAAAGAAATAAATTCTCCCCTAGAGCGTCCAGAAGGAACACAGAGCTGCTGACACCTTGATTTTAGCCCAGTGAGAACCATTCTGGACTTCTGACCTCCGGAAGTGTAAAATAATAAATGCCTGTAGTTTAAGCCACTAAATTTATGGTAATTTGTTACAGCAGCAATAGAAAACTAGTACACTTGGCTCTCAATCCTCTGACCCAGAAGAAAAACTTAAATGTTGTGCTTATGTAGTGATTCAGCTAGTTCTTTATGTATGTTAGATAACTGGTTAATTTTAGCTTTCACCAAAATACAGGTTTTTGCCTACTGAATCCATGAAGCTATGCAGAGAAGACATACATATAACAATGGACAATATGAGAATCTATAAAAATTGACCAACATTGGGAAAACTAGGTCTTCGCTTTACTGGGAAGTATTCTAGAAATTATCATTATGCGACATGTCATGCCTAGAGAAGGAATACTCTTAACTGGAAATAACCTGGAAAGAAAGAAAATTTAAACTACCTGATGTCCAAGTGTTTCCTTAACCAGTATCACAGCTGATGAATCTTCTTCAAATGATGCAGATTCATTCACTTATTCACTCATTAAAGGATACTTGCCCCCAAAGATAATAAAAATGGGGAATCAGAATAAAATGAGCATAAATAAATTAAAAGAAAAAGGCAACTCTAGTTTGAGGCCTCAGTGTAAGGCTGGAGTATGATGGGTGTTCAGTAGACATTTGAATAAATGGAAACTTTCCCTTTCCAAATTTTCAGTGAGTATTCTTTTCTTGTCCTATTTCCTTCTCAAACATTCAAAATAATAGGGATTTTTGAAACATACAACTAGAACTTTATTCAGATGTATATGGTAGACTGTCTGATGGATACATGAGTCAGAATCAGCTTCTTTGGAAAACGTGAACTGGACATTCATTATTAAGAATTAATTTTGATGCTGGGTTTGGAATATTTTGATTTGCAAAGATTGAAATAAACATCTGGCTATCTCATTTGCTGTAGTTTGTGGCACTCACCATTTTGAGAGTTATCATCTCGAAAGGCTCCATTTTACTCTTTATTCCTCCTGTACTGACTTGTCATTCATGCATGGGCGGAAGATTGCTCAGGGCCTGCCTCCTCAAAGTGTGGTCTGAGGACCAGCAGGATGGACCTTATCTGGGAGCCTGCTAGAAATGTGGAAGCTCGGGCTCCATCCCAGACCTTGTGAATCGGAATCTACACTTTAAGAAGACCTCTAGGTGATTTCTTTGCGCATTCTGGTTTGATAAATGCAACTCTGGGACACACTGCTTTTGTTTTGTAAGTTAACATGGAATGTCTTGTAGGACACAGCTTTGATATATTAATTCTGCCTTTAACACATATTTAAACGTATTTCAAAACATATTTAAGGTGACTCTTACTGTGACATAATTAAAAACGTGTTGTAAAAAATTACAACTTTAAAATAAAAGGAAGAGAAAAATATGTATTAGGCACCAGGGATAGATTATTTATTGCAATTGAGAAACAAATTTAGCTACTCTTCAGGGCAGCCAAGGCGAAAAAGAATACACGTTTGATTGCATTGTCTGTAGTGTTGGAATAAAGGAACCATAACAATTTATCAGGAAACATACAGTTCTTTGCAAGCACTGACTTTTCAAGGTTATTTATCACTCAGATTGTCATATAAAGGACATCGAGTAGCGTAGTAAGTAATGCTTTTGATTGTTTTTTTAGCAGAATATGGTATAGAAATATTCTTACACTTGATGTTTCTTATATCTGATTTTTATGACAGCCAAAGGTATGGTCCTATATTTTGACTGGTTGAAGGCATTTTTGTAGAGGTTTAAAGTAATATAATCTAAGTATTTATTTTTGTTATCTAAATCCGTATTGCAAAAGAATTTAAGAAAATCACAGAGGGAGCAAGATAAATAAGGGCTCAGATGTGGAAAAGCTTGGGGTGTTCAAAGAGCAGGAAATCATCAAGTATACCTGGAGGATACATTTTCGCTTTTAGACATGTTAAGAATTTTTGACCTTTAAAAAAGTGTGAAAAAGGAAAAACAAACTGCATAAGTATCCTAAATAATGCATTTGGTCTCATATTTACTTATAGACTTATAAAATATTCTTGACTCTAGTTCATGGCTTAATTTTAAAGAGGAAATGAAATATCTTGAGAAGAGATTCTGTATATTATTATGTAACTATGGTACTTAGCTTGCCAGTCAAAACCACAGAGTGCCATGCGAAGGCCAGTAATTCATTGAGTACTCAGTGAACAAAGTTAGGTGGGTGTTTTATTTTTTTTGGATATTATACAAAGAGGGTGAAACTGCACATTTTTTTTCGGTAGAATCAGACTTGACCCTGACATGTGCACATAAATTTTAGGGATTATATAATGCTGTTTCCTAACCTAGGGGAAGAATTGCGAGTATAATACGTTGCGTAGAATCTTCTTCACCTTCTTTGAAAGCGTTTCTTTTGGATCAGACATAAAACAGGGGCCTGGTTTTTTCAGCGTGGGGGAAATAGCTGGTGATATAATCGCCCATCCTTTTTCTTAGTTGCAACTGTTTTTTAAATTACAGAAAGTCATCTGACCACTCGTTGAGGTCACTTCTTTTCCCATCCCCACCGTCCCCCGCGTCTGGTATAACATTTAGCAAAATTGGTAGCTGCTCTTGAGGGTTTTCATTTGTTTCTCTGTGTTCTCCTGAAATGTCATGTGTTTCTGTGGAACCGTGAACGATAGTACAATTTTCTGTCTTGAATCAGACGTGCCTGTGATCCAAAGCATGCTTGGACAAATCTTTCTGCTTGGGATTCCATAGCAACAGAGCTTTCTTTTGTGTCTAGAAGCCTGTGGCTAGACAGTTAAAGGGCCCATTTCCCACCTGCAGGTTAGTCCTGCCCTCTGAGCACAGAGTTCTCTTTGAATGTGAGAGACCCCTTGATCAGACCCACTGTGGAGGGGAGCAAGATATAGGATGTGGCTTCCATAGGCCTGATCAACACAGGCTAATCAAGCACAACCAGAGAAATTGCTTGAATTTGCAAAATGGCAAGAACACTGTCATTTTGAATCTTGAGAATTCGGGATGTGTTCATTACAATGCTTTAGGAGCATGGAATTCTAAAAAGTCAGTTAGACAATGGCCTACCCTCTTCATGCTGACTTATATTCAGACCTGTCAGGCTGTGTTAATTTAATTTCAAAAGCGATACATAGAATTATAGAAAATTTGTACAATATTTGTACAATAAGGAAACCATAGGAAAGAAAATATATTCCATCTTGATTATCTCTAATTTTCTGTGCATCTTAGCATTTTAGTGCTTGAAGATTGTATTCATTTCAGAACTTTATACACACACAGAAACGCAGAGAGAGAGTCAGACTTCAGATGTATATGTGTATATGTATATATGTGTGTGTACATATATAGTCAGATTTCAGAAAAATCATATTCTATATAAAAATTAGTTTTAAATTACAGAGAAAAATATTTATCACTCATAGACACCAACGTTAGTATTTTGATATTTGCCTTTTGAGCCATATATATACTTTTATTTAAAACAAAGTTTCCATATATACATATGGTTTGTATAAATTTATTTTTTAGTTAACATACACCAGAATTTACTCTTTTTGGTGTACAGTTCTATGAGTTTTGACAGATGGATAGAACCATGTGGCCGCCACCACAATCACCTAAAAATGTTTTTTCATGCTGCCCTTTTATAGTCAAACCCTCCCATGCATCTCAACAACCACAGATCTGTTCTCTATCCCTATAGTTTTGCCTTTTCTAGAAAAATATATGAGGCATAGAGTATGTAGCCTCTGGGTCTGGCTCCTTTCACTTAGCATAATGCATTTCAGATGCCTCTATGTTTTTGTGTGTACTGGTAGTTGTTCCATTTAATTGCTGAGTTGTATTCCAAGGCATTAATGTACCACTCTGTTGATCCAATCATAAGTTGAAGGGCATTTGAGTTTTTTCTAGTTTGGGTGATTATGAAAAAAGCTGCTATAAACATTTGCCTACAAGTTTTTGTATGATCATGTGTTTTTGTTTTTATTGAGTTTGTACCTAGGAGATGGATTGCTTGGTTATATGGCAAGTAACTGTTTAACTTGGTAAGAAACCGCCAAACTGTTTCCCAGAGTGGAGGTGCCCTATTGCGTTGCCATCGGCAATGTACGAGGGTTCCAGTTGCTCTGCGTCCTCGTCAGTGCATGGTGGTGTCAATTTTTCTTCTATTTTAGCTATTCTAATAGGTGTGTAGTGGTATCTCATTGTGGTTTTAATTTGCATTTCCCTCATGACTAATGATGTCAAATATCTTTTCCTGTGCATTGTTACTGTACAAATATCTTCTTTGCAAAGTGTTCATATCTTTTGCCCATTAAAAAAAAATAGGTTTTCTTATTGTTAAGCTTTGAAAGTTGTTGTGTATATCAAATAAAAGTTCCTTACCAAATATGTGATGTACAGACATTTTCTTCCTGTTCGTGGTGTATCTTTGAATTTTATTAGTAGTGTCTTTTGTAGAGCAAAGTTTATCATTTTGATGACATCCAATTAATTAATTTTTTTATTTTATGGAACATGCTTTTGATGTTTCTCTTAGAACTTTTTACCTAACCCGAGGTCACAAAGAGTTTCTTTTCTACTCCCTTCTAGAAGTTTTGTAGTTTTAGGTTTTACATTTGGGCCTGTGATCCATTTCCAAGTTAGTTTTTTGGATAAGGTGTGAGGTTAGTGTAGAGTTGAGTCCTATTTTTTTTTTTTTTTTTTAGCATATGGATGTACAGTTGTCCCAGTACCGTTTCTTGAAAAGACTATCCTTTGCCATTGAATTTCCTTCGCACTTCTGTCAAAAATCAGTTGGCTACGTTGAGGGTCTGTTTCTGAACTGTATTCTGTTCCACTGATGTGTCTGTCTGTTCACAAGTACCACACTGTGTTGATTATCCCAGCTTTACCATAAGTCTTGAAAGCAGGTAGTGTGAGTCCTCCAACTTTGTTCTTTTTCAAAATTTGTTAGGCTATTCTAATTACTTTGCCTCTTTAAATTTTATAATACTTTTGTCAATATCTATAAATAATCCTACTGGGATTTTTGAGTGGGATTTTGTTGAATCTATAGAACAACTTGAGGAAAATTGACATCTTAACAATATTTACTCTCCCAATCCATGAACATGATATATCTCTCCATTTACATAGATCTTTGATTTATTTCATCAGTGTTTTATAGTTTTCAGTGTATGGTTCCCGTACATATTTTATTAGATTTATACTTGTGTTGTATTTTTATTAGTGCTATTATAAATGGTACTTTTAAAAATGAGTGTTTTATTAAATCTATTATATTTAATTGACATTTTTATTGAGATAATTGTAGATTCATATCAGTTGGAAGAAATAATAGAGAGAGACCTGGGTAGGCTTTACTCAGTTTCCCCCAATGGTAACATCTTGCACAACTGTAGTGTAATACCAGAATAATGATATTGAAACAATCAAGATACAGAACAGTTACTCTACCACAAGGATACCTCATGTAGCCTTCTTATTGCCACCCCTACTTTCTCCTTTCATCTTATCCCTGATCCCTGGCAACATTAATTTGTTCTCTATTTCTATGATTTTTGTCATTGCAATAATATTATATAAATGGAATCATATATGTGACTATTGGGGATTGGCTCTTTTCACTCAGAATAATTCCTCGGAGAGTCATCCAAGTTGTTACGTGTGTCAATGGTTTGTTCCTTTTTATTACTGAGTGGTATTTCATGATATGGATGCTCCACAATTTGTTTAAGCAGACACTCACTTAAGGACATCTGGATTGTTTCCAGTGTTGGGCAATTGTTAATAAAGCTACTATACACATTCATGCATAGGTTTTTGTGTGAACATAAGTTTTCATTTCTCTGGCATAAATATCCAAGAGGGCAATTGCTGGGTCGTATGGTAGTTGCAACTTTAGTTTTAAAAGAAACTGCCAAACTGTTTTCCAGAGTGGCTGAACCGTTTTACATTTCCACCAGCAATGTGTGAGTGATACAGTTTCTCCTCATTCTTGCCAGTTATTTGACGTTGTTAGTATTTTTAATTTCAGCCATTTTGATTGGTGTGTAGTGGTACCTCATTGTGGTTGTAATCTGCATTTCTCAAATGGCTAATAATGTTGAACATCTTTTCATGTGTTTGCTTGCTGTCTGTATATCCTTGCAGTGAAACATATGGTCTGGTTTTGTTAAATTTTACTTTCTGGTTGTTTATTGCTAGTATATAGAGATTCACTTGATTTTTGCATATTACCTTATATCCTGTGTTTGCTGAACTCACTTATTCATTCTAAGAGCTTTGCTATAGATTCCATGAGATTCTCTTTTTTTCTGTGTAAACAATCATGTCATCTGCTAGTAGAGATAGTTTTCTTCCTTTCCAATCGTCATGGCTTTTATTTATTTTTCGTGTTTTATTGCATTGGCTAAGACTTCTAGTACAATATTGAGTAGAAATGCTGAGAGTGTATATCCTTACCTTATTTCTTTTTTAGGAGGAAAATAGGCTTTGCAATTAAGTAGGATGTTAGCTATAGATTTTTTTGCTCATATTATTTATCAGTTTGAGTACATTTCCTTCTATTCCTAGTTTGCTGAGAGGCTTTTAAAAAAATATCATAAACGGATGTTGACTTTTGTCGTATAGTTTAATTGCATCTATTGATTTGTTCATATGGCTTTTATTTTTTTTCCTGTTAATATGGTGAATTACATTGATTTTTGAATATTGAATGTGTCTTATATTCCCAGGGTGAATGCACTTGGTTGTGATATATTGTCCTTTTTATATGTTGCTGCATTTGATTTGCCAATATTTTGTTGATTTTGCCTCTCTGTTTATGAGGAATATTTGTCTGTAGTTGTTTTTTTTTTTTTTTTTTTTTGGCTGAGGAAGATTCACCCGGAGCTAACATCTGTTGCCAATCTTTCTCTTTTTGCTTAAGGAAGATTTGCCCTGAGCTAACATCTGTGCCAATCTTCCTCTATTTTGTATGTGGGTTACCATCACAGCATGGCTGCTGATGAGTGGTGTAGGTCCATGCCCAGGAACAGAACCCAGGCCGCCGAAGCAGAGCGCACCAAACTTAACCACTAGGCCATGGGACAGGCCCCTGTCTGTAGTTTTTTTCCTTCTTCTTTGTCTGACTTTGATATTAGTGTGATGCTAGCTTTGGTCCTCCTCAGTGTTCTGGAAGAGATTGAGAATTGGTATTACTTCTTCCTGAAATTTTTGATAGAATTTACCAGCAAAAAACACTGGGCCTGGAATTTTCTTTGTTGGAAAGTCACAACCACAAATTCAGTTTGATTGATTTCAAGATGCAAGACTATTCAAGGTATCTATTTTTTTTTCACTGAGATTTATGTCTTTCATGGAATTGGCCCATTTCATCTTAAGTTCAGCATTCTCTTCTTACCTTTCTTTACTGTCTGTAGGACCTGTAGTGATAACCACATTTCTTTCCTGATATAGGTAATTTGTATCTTATCTCTTTTTTCTTCATCAGTCTGGCTAATCATTTCTCAATTTTATTGATTTTTTTCAAAGACTAGCTTTTGGTTTCATTGTTTTTTCCTGTTATTTTCTGTTTTCAGTTTCATTAATTTCTGTTTTTAACCTCTTTTATTTTTCTCCTTCTGTTTGTTTTGGGTTTAGTTTGTTCTTCTTTTACTAGTTTCTTAATGTGGAAGCTTAGGCTGTTCATTCATTAATTTGAGCCCTTTCTTCTTCCCTATATAGGCATTTAATTGCTAAGTACTGCTTTAGTTGCATCTCACAAGTTTTAATACATTTTGTTTCCATTGTCATTCACTTCAAAGTATTTTTTTATTCTCTTTGAGTTTTCCTATTTTTAAAACAATTTATTAAGACTTTTTTTTAGAGCAATTTTAAGTTCACAGCAAAATTGAGGGAAAGGCACAGAGATTTCCCATATACCCCCTGCCCCCACAAGAGTCTTTCTATTTCACAGTGGGTTATTTAGACATGTGTTGTGTAATTTACACATTTTTGAATATATCTCAGATATCTTTCTGTTATTTCCTTCTAGTTTAACTCCATTATAATCAGAGACCATTCTTTGCACGATTTCAATTCTTTTAAAGTTGTTAAGTTTGATTTTATGGCCCAGAATATGGACTATCATGTTGAATATTCCATGTGCACTTGAAAAAAAATGTATTGTTCTATTGTTGGGTGGATTGTTCCTTAAATGTCAATTACATAAAGTTGGTGAATGATGTTGGTCAGATCTTCTATGTCCTTGCTGATTTTCTGTCTACTTACTGTCTCATTAACTGAGAGAGAAACATTGAAGTCTCTAAGTACAATTGCGTGTTTCTGCCCATCTTCCTCTACCTTACATATGGGATGCCTGCCGTAGTGTGGCTTGATAAGTGGTACGTTTGTCTGCACCCGGGATCCAAACCCATGAACTCCGGGCCGCCAAAGTGGAGCGTGTGAACTTAACTACTACACCACTGGGCTGGCCCCCAGCTTTCTTTTGATTAGTGTTTAAATGGTATACCTTTTTCCATCTTTTTACTTTTATCTTATCTATATTGATATATTTAGAGTGGGTTTCTTATAGACAACATATAGCTGAGTCTTATTTTTTTAATTTAATTTGGTCATCTCTATCCTTTAGTAGACATCATGTGCATTTAACTTAATTATTGATGTGGTTGGATTTATGTCTGCCATTTATTACTTGTCTTCTTTTTGTTACCTTTTTTTGTTTCCTTGTTCCCTGTCTCCTGCTTTCTTCTGGATTATTTGAATTTTTTTAGTATTTAATTTTAATTTAACTATTGGCTATTTGGATATATTTCTTTGTATTATTATTCCTTATGGAGGAATGTTCAAGAGCTGTCTTGAAGGCCTTGCCTGATCATTCCAACATCTGGTCCATCTTGGAGTTGGCATTTGTTGATTGTCTGTTTCTTTGAATATTGGTCCAATTTTCCTGGCTCTTTGTATGTCAAGTTATTTTGGATTGTGCCCTCTGGGTCTGGTTAAAGTCCTTTGGAGAACGTTGACTTGTTTGTCTGTTTGATTGCTTAGGAGGCAATCAACCAGGTTGGGTTCAAACCTTGTATTTTCTCCCATGGTAGTTCTAATGTCAGCTTAATTGTTCAAGATCTTGCCATGCCTTTTGGATCTTACTGGAGCTTACATCACTCAGTTCTTAGTCTGGGCAATGGTTCATGTGGTAGCTCAGGTCTTGCCACCTCTGCTATGCTTCTCTGGGTTTGTTCTGTGGAGGTCCAGGAGTTCTGTTAGTTCATACACAGAATTAGGAGTTGCCCTTTTCCAGGTCTCCATGGTTTGTCCCATGCTCTCCAACTCTCAGATGCTCCTTTTCTTGGTTCCTCTGGCTAGAAAGATGGAGTCCTCTCAGAATTGTAGCCTCCCATGCTGTCATGCAGTCCTACACAATTGGGGCTACCTTCACAATGAGGCAACAAGAAAAAAAAAACTCATACTCCCTCCACACTCTTCATACAACAGGGCCTCTTTTTTCCCTGTTCCTCCCGGCTAGAGAGATGGGTTTTCCTTGGAGTTTCAGATACTTGTGCTATTGCCAGTGCAACTCTGTAACTGGGCCTGGCCTCAGAGCAAGGCTGGGAGAGAAATAAAAAGGAAAAAAGGATCTGCTTCACAATCTCCAGCACGTAACTGTCTTTTTCCCAGTCCTCTGTCTGGAAAGAAGGTGTTTCTCCTGGAGTTTTTGTTGTCAGTGATTGCTGCACAATTCCAGGATTCAGTTCATCCTCAGGTCAAATCTAGGGAGAAAAGGAAAATTAAAACGCATGAACCTCACCCTTTATGGATCCTTATTCAAGTTTTCACTTTAGTTCCCGATCCACTTGCTAAGCGTACTTTTCCAAGTCCCCGGGTAGTTGCCTTTTGTATTCTGCTCAGAGTTTTTAGTTGTAATCAGTGGGAATGATGGTCTGTAGACAGCTTTCTCCAACTTGGCTGGCACCGGGAGTAGCTTACATGTAATTTTAATACCTGCTTTCTTTCCATCTAGAATATTTTGTAAACATTTTTCCATGCTACTATACATTCTTCCATAACGTCATTTTTAAAGACTAGATATTCCTTCATGTGGGTGTTTATGTTGATTGTGTTAGTGAACATATGAATAGATAAATCTCCACACACATCTGTGATTATTTTCTTAGGATAAATTCTTAGAGATGGAATTACTATACTAAGTCTTTAAGAGAGTATCTTAACTTTAAATCAATCAATTTACACTTCCTCCAATATTTAGAGTACTTATTTCTCTGTATCCCTGCTAACACTGTGAATAGAAAAATAATTCCAATGATCACTCAAGGTTCTTCGACTTCAAAATTTCCTGTCCAGGAGATGCCCTGCAAATATTTCATCACATATCTCATAAATGTAAGTGACTAACTGTCTTTGATGCTGTGCTTATAAAACCCAGTGATATTAGGCACACTTAGTTTGGGCTCATAACTCCTTGAGCCAAGCATAAATCTTTAAGTGCCTAGAGCATCCTAATTAGGATAGAATTGACATGGCTGAAGTGAGCAAGAATACTTTTCTATGCACAGTAATCGTGGGTTTACTTGTGCATTCCGTTCATCTTGCATTAAAATTGTACTTTAGCTGAGTCATTTATTAGATCCAATTTGAAAAGTCAACATTAGGAGTCTGAGGAAAGTGTGTTTGCTATAACATTACATGTCTTTTTCTTTGTAATTACACTTAACACATCTTTGCTATTTTTAAAAAAGACATATGAACATTAAGAATGCATATAGCTTGGGAAAATATTGTCTTCTAAAATAGCAAGGCATATGTTCTATCTCAGAATAAATCATTTCTGTGTCAGCCCAGGTCCTGGCAGAGAAGAGAGATGGCACACTTAAATTGGGTGATTTGAGTGAGTTTGGTGAAGGAATGATTTATAAGGGTGGACAGGTGTGGAGAACTCTCAAAATACAATACAAAACTTGTGGGCTGGGCTAGTAACAGGAGCAGGTTACCACTGCTAGGCCTGAGCAGTGACCTTGGTGCTCATCCAGCACGTAGGGACCCTTCAGGGACTGAGCGAGCAAAACAAACACCCCAGGTTTCCTTTCCTTCCTCTGTCTGATTTCCTGCCAGTGCTCCTTACTGGTTAAACCCTACAGGAAGTCAGAGGGTCAAAAAACCTCTTCACGCAGTGCACAAAGATCTACCAAAGTGAAGATGGAAAAATTATTGAATTTAAATCCCCTACCACAAATACGTTCAGACGTCTCTGGCTAATTTGAAACCATTTGCATATGATGAAGGAACATTTCTATTTCACAAAGTATTGATTTATAGTTGAATATATAAAATGATAATTCTTAACATGTGACTTTTTAGCATAATATACTGTCAATTTATTGGAGAATTATATACAACATTTATGTACTTATTAAATAGAGGCTTTATAGCATAAGAGGTGAGCACTTGGGTTCAGGAGTCAGACTGAATTTGAATCTCAGCCTTTCCATCTACCTATTATTTGACTCCGGACAAATTTATTACCTTCTCTAAGGCCTAATGTTGTTGTTGTTTTTCATTTTTTAAATGGGAATAAAAATAGTACATATCTCACAGAGTTGTGAGGATTAGATGAGATAATGTATGTTGACCTCATAACCCAATGCCTAGCATTTATCAAGTACTTAATAAATGTTATCTATTATTCTTCTAATTGTTACATATATACCTGTGACCGGGGACAAGAACCATGATTTGAAAAGACTGTGGTCATTTTACGATAAAACTAATTGCTTAATTAAGTATAATGTTCAGAAAGGATAGAGAGTTCAGTGATTAAGTGCACAGGCTCTGGCGTAAAATCTCCTGGGTTTTCAGCCTAGTCCTGCATCTGACTCTTTCCTTGGACAAGCCTCATATCTGCTCTGTGCCTTAGTTTCTTTATCTGAAACTTGGCGATGGTAGAAATATATATATGTATATTTCCATTTATATATATATAAATGGAAAGGATGAAAATTCACAATAATGTCAAAAATTTGGAATTTATAGCCAACCTCATTCCAGAATCTGAAAGGATAGATCCATGAAAGCCAGGGCTAGTGAAATTGTTTTCAAATATGTAATTGATAGCCCCCCCATATCTGATGGTCTAAAATCTGAAAAGATGGCTCTGACACTCCTTTCCTGTTTCTGATTCAGGGATAAGGTATCTGGAAAGACTTCTTTTTTATTTCAGGAGGATACACCTGGCAGGCAGCCAAAGTGTTGCCTGATCCGGGTCTGTAAAACCCAGAAAACCACAGAGCGGGAAGGAAGTAGGAAAAGGACTAATGCAAGTGCATTGCATCCTGGGAGATGTAACATACACAAAGAAGGTGCTGTAGGTTCCTGCTAATCAGAAAACTTCAGCAGGAGTGTACTCTGGGATTTACAGTTTCGTTTTCATGTACTCCATTACTTCAGAGTGACAGAGAATTAACCCGTGGGTGGGGGAAAATGCCTTCTCAATAGAGCACAGGCTCATTACATGGAAGTTTACAGAATACTACTAAAATTGTGCGAGAACTATACATTTAAACTATTATTCAGCCACAGCCCTGGGACTAAAAGAGCACTGAAGCAAAAGAGTCACCCCCAGATCAATCTACATATCCTCTCTGTTGGAAAATACTAGTCTTAGACAAATCTTTTCTTGTTCCAGGCTGAAGAAATAGAAAAAAATAAAAAAACAACTGTATGCAACCCTTGAAAATTATTGCATAACAAAGGCAATGAAATATTATCCTGAAAAGCCGCCAGAAGAGCACACTAATGAAAATTATGTACAGTTGAAAACCAAAAAATTTTAGAAAACTGTTCAAAATCCTCAACAGAATGAAAAAGAACCTGGCATCCAAGAAATAGAGTATAAAGTCATTAAGTGGAGAGTAGAGAAACAGAAGGGTAACAGGATGCGATGAAAAGGGGAGTGGGTGAGATAAGGGTAATTGCAAGACTCTAAAAAATGCAGCGGCAAAATTAAAATCGACAATGGGGCCAGTAAAAAATAAAACTGATACTGTGGAAAATCAGATCAGTATGGCAGAGAACAAGGTAAAGAAATCCTCCCAGAATTCAAAAGAAAAGGAAAAAGAAATTAAAATAATGAAAGTGAAGCCTTGAGGTAAAGAGAATGGAGATTTGATAACAATTATTGATTGTTTCTGAAACATAAACCACAGTAGTAAGAACAGAAATAATAAGCAAAACAAAATTGAAAAAAAATTCCCACTGCTGGGGGGGGGAGAAAAGCGCCCAAGTACGGTCAAGCGCAGCATAACGACATTTTGGTCAACGGACCACATATATGATTGTGGTCCCATAAGATTAGCACCATATAGCCTAGGTGTGTAGTAGGCCATACCAGCTAGGTTTGTGTAAGTACACTCTATGATGTTCACATAATGACAAAATCGCCTAAGGATGCATTTCTCAGAATGTATCCCCGTCGTTAAGTGACACATGATTGTATATGGATTGAAAAGCTTCCTGGTCTCTTAGGCAAAATAAATAAGAAACGATACACACCTGGACTCATCCTGGCAAAGGTTGTGATTTGAAATAATTATTAACCATCATGTAAGCCTCCATGCATGAAGAATGAAACAAAACATAAATAGAGCACTCCAACAAATTACCTGCTAAGGAGCAAAAATGACAGTACTCTGAGTCATCTAAGTTTAGTATCTATCATTTAGGCTCCAAACCAAAGTAACAGAGCAATACCTACAGAATTTTGAGGAGAAAAATGATGTGATCTAAAATTTTATACCCAACCAAGTTATCTTTTTGAGTTCAGGTAATTGACATATATATCAGTTACGTAAGGTTTCAGAAAATCCCACCACTATTTACCTCTTCTTGTTTTTTTTCATTCTATTTATTACTGCCTTTTTACTGAAGAATCAGAGAGGAATTAAAATGTAGAATTCAAGCATGAAATAGAGATAGTATAAAACTTGTGTTGTCTCTGAAACTGATGGATTATAGAGTTAAGTCTAAGGAATCTATTAGGTTTTTTTCAGGTTACAAGGAATAGTGGTACAATTAAAAACTAAAATGTCAGTAAGGCAGACTACTGGTTGGAAATCTAGCTGAGTTAGTGAGGTTTGCATTTTATGTATTTTTAATGCTGTTTTCCTGCTTAAAGTTACACAGAACTATCTGGCCAAATATTTCCTAGCAGAGATACGACTTTAATGAGTACATAAGAATTATTTGTAATTAGAACCTGAAAGTACTCATTTGAATAGGGTTGGTTTTTGCTGCTTTCATTGTGGTTTACATGAATGACTATAAATTGATATGCCTAAATTGGCTAAATTATCTTTTCTGAACTATTAGTGTGCTTTTATTGTTGGTCAGTTTCAAAGGTAAATTCTAGTATTATTTAGGCCTATCTAGAATGAGAATGACTCAGATATTTTAAAGACCTCACCCAATCAGACTGCTCCCATCTTCGATCTTAAATTCTGATTTCAAATAGTGTAGAGTTAAAAAAAAAAAAAAGAACCTTGTGTTATTGTCAGTGTAAATAAGACTTAATCTTGATACTTCACAATGTGAATTCCCTTGGGCTAAAATTTCACTTATGTGTTTACTACCACAGTGCTATGCTGGTATGGAGGATCAATAAATACTATATGATAATAATTGATATGCAGTTTTCTTAATGACTACTCTAAGGAAAAATAATTTCAAAATGAAGAAAAGAATATCTTTCAATCTAGCCATAGATCGCTATCTATAGATCTGTATCTCTATGTCTGTCTCTATGTAGAGATCTCTATCTCTGTCTACATCTCTATCTCTGTTTAGAGATCTCTATCTAAGTTGGAAGTTAATAAGAGTATGATATAGATATGTTAGGAATACAATTGCAATTGCTTTATTCCTACTTGACATTTTTACTGAAGGGCAACCTGGCATTATAATTTAAAATGAATTTTTTCTTCTCATATTTTTAATTTTTCCATATGTTAACACAAGTTAAACTCATAACTTGACTGTAATAAACATATTCGAGCCAATTTCTGTTTGCCACAAAAAGCCATTATGATGTGACCTAATTTGATATTTTAAAAATTGCCATTAGTGACTTTAGGCACAAATAGAAAGGGAGCAGCACTGTGTCAGAAGATCTAAATTATGAAGGCAAAATGAGATTTTTTTCTAGGAGAATGCCTGTCAGATGTAACCTCCTTTGCTTTTTCCTGAAATGGGGCTTGCTCTGTTTTTTTGTAGTGGGAGAATTTCTCAGAGATATTCTGCTGTAGCACCTTTCCCAGTCCTTACGTCCCTCTCATTTCCTTCTTTTTTTTTTTTAACACAGACTCTGTGGTCCAACATTATAAGCACATCGTTGCAAACCATCAACTACCATATCCCTTTTTGCCTTCAATCTTATTTACCTAGAAAATCTGTAATTCTAATTAGACCCAACTACCTGCCTACTCATGCCTGCATCTGAGCAGCTGAGTATGATTACAGAAAATCACAGAAGCATGCTATTTGGTCTGCTTGTTATTCGTGATCACAGGTATCAAGTGGGTCCTCACTGCTGTCCAACAATGTACCACATGTCCCTAGTCATGTGAATCTCCTATTCTTACAATGCCTCTTTCACCTATTTTCCTCTATCCTCAAATCTTGGGCATCTCTCCCCTGATCCTCTCACTCAGATCACTCTGTCGCTCAGAGAACAATCTCCATATTGGCGAAAGAGTGTAATGAACTTCCTGTTTGTTTCAATAAGAAAACAAAAGCTATCAGAAGAAACTTCTACATTCTCCCACCATCAGATCTGCCAATCTACCTTCATCTGAAACTGTACTCCCTGTTCCCTGCTGTTACAGTGGATGAACTGTCTGGACCTCTACACTTTTCCACGTGTACGCTGGACTCCACAACCTCTCGTCTACTTGAGCGTTCCAAGACTGACATTATCTCCTCTCCCTCCTGTATTGTACGGTTTTCCATTTTGACTGCTTTATTTCCATCAATCTACAAACATGTAGATTGGTATCTGTGTCATCTCTCAACGTAAATAGAACAGAATAAAATTGATCTTGGTCTTGAATCTTTTCGTGCCACCTTATTTCTCTTGTTCTGTTTTTAGCAAAGCTCCTTGAAAGAACTCTCTGCACTCCCCGTTTCCACTTCCTCTTCTCCCATTCTCTCTTAAACCCACTCCGCTCTGCTGGAAGACCTCTAATCAAGGTCAGCGGTGGCCAGCACGTTGACAAATATAATGCCAATTCTGAGTCTTCATTTAACATAAACTCTCAGGAACATTTGATCCAGTCGGTCACTTTCTTTTTTCTAAAACACTTTCTTAAAACTTGGCTTCTGCTAAAATACATTCTCCTACTTTTCTGGCTGTTTCTTCTTAGTCTGCCTTGCTGGTTTCTCTTCCTCTGCTTAACCTCTCAACGTCAAATGCCCCAGAAATCAGCCCTGGATCCTCTTCCCTGTATAGTCTACATTCCTTCGTTGGGGATCTCACCTATTATTGTGGCTTTAAATACATTCTATCTGATGATGATCCTCCAGATCTATGTCTTGAGTCCCAATCTGTCCTAAGCTCCATTTTCCTATATACAACTGCATGCTTTAGGTCTCTGCTTAGAAGATTAATATGCATTTAAAATTTTTGTTCAAAAACAATTCTTGGTTTCACCTCCCAAATCTGCTTTTACTTCATTGTTCTCTATCTCAGTAAATACCACCATCATCCAGGACTGTGGTTTTGTACAAATCCGAGGTGCATTGTTCTTATGGGTTAATTGAATTTTTATTTACATCTTCTGTGTATTTTCCCCAAGGGCATCTCATTTATTCAAAATGGACTTAAAAATGTAAACAATTTGGCAATTGTACCTAGCTCTTGAAATTTTCAACCTAACTGGGCAGCTACTATATTAATTACATGATGAAAATGATCAACTAATATCCTTTTGAGAAATTACCAAAAATCAGAGAATAACCTTCATATCGGACAGAGCATGTAATGCAAAAACAAACAAACAAACAACAAAAAAAAAACTTTTAACCAGTTTTAGGTCTTGAAGAAATTTTAGCAAAGGGTTTTTGATTTTTAAAAAAATCAGTTTTTACCTAGCATTTAGGGGAGTAACCATACCTTATTTTTTGATTCCACAAAAGATGGCCACATTTGTTTTTCACTAAAAAGTGGTAAATATTATGTAGAAAATCTAAAAGAATTGACCAAAATACATCTCCTAAAGCTAATAAGTGATTGCAGCAAGGTTTCAGGATACACTCACTTTCCTATATACCAACAATGAACAAATGGAATTTGCAATTAAAAACACAATACCATTTACATTAGGAATGAAATGAAATGAAATACTTATATATAAATCTAATGTATTATGTACAGGATCAATATAAGGAAAACTATAAAACTCTGATGAACAAAACCAAAGAAGAACTAAATAAATGGAGAGATAGTCTATGTTCATGGATAGGAAGACTCAATATTGTCAACAAGTCAGTTTTTTCCAACTTAATTTATAGAGATTCAATGCAATCCCAGTCAAAATGCCAGTAAGTTATTTTGTGGACATCAACACACTGATTCTAAAATTTATATGGAGAGGCAAAAGACCCAGAATAACCAATCCAAGATTGAAGGAGAAGGGCAAAGTTAGAGGGCTGACACTGCCTGACTTCAAGACTTACTATAAAGGCATAGTAATCAAGGCAGTGTGGTATTGGTGAAAAAATAAATAGATCAATGGATAGATTAATAGATAAATAGATCTCTGTTCTGAGAATAGAGAGCCCAGAAATAGACCTAAATAAATACAGACAACTGATCTTTGACAAGGAATAAAAGGCAATACAATGGAGAAAAGATAATTTGTGCTGGAACAACTGGACATCTACATGCAGAAAATGAACCTAGGCACAGATCTTACACCCTTCACAACAATAACACAAAATGGATCACAGAATTAAATGTAAAATGCCATATTATAAAAGTACTAGACGATAACATAGGAGAAAACTAGATGGGTTTTGGGTATGGTGATAACTTTTTAGATACAACACCAAAGGCATGATCCATGAAAGAAATAAGTGACAAGCTAGACTTCATTAAAATTAAAAACTTCTGCTCTGCAAAAGACAAGAGAAGGAGAAGACAAGCCACAGACTGGGAGAAAATATTTGCAAAAGACATGTCTGATAAAGGACCGCTATCCAAAGAACTCTTAAACCTCAACTGTAAGAAAACAAAGAACCCAATTTAAGAAATAGGCCAGAGACCTTAACAGATACCTCACCAAAGAAGATATACAGATGGCAAATAAGCATGTGAAAAGATGCTCCACTTCATATGTTATCAAGGAAATGAAAATCAAAACAACCATGAGATACCATTACACACCTATTAGAATGGCCAAAATCTGGAACAATGACAACACCAAACCCTGGCAGGGATATGGAGCGACAGGAACTCTCATTCATTGCTGGGAAATGTACAGCTAATTTGAGAGAGAGTTTGGCTGTTTCTTACAAAACTAAATGTACCCTTACTATATGATCTAGAAGTTGTGTTTCTTGGTATTTACCCAAAGTAGTTGAAAACTTATATCCACAAAAGAACCTGCACACAGATGTTTATAGCAGCTTTATTCATAATTGCCAAAACTTGGAAGCAACCAAGATGTCCTTCGGTAGGTGAATGAATAAATAAACTGTGGTACACCCAGGCAGTGGAATATTGTTCAGCACTAAAACGAAATGAACTATCGAGTCATGAAAACACACGGAGGAACCTTAAATGCATGTCACTAAGTGAAAGAAGTCAATCTGAAAAGGCTACATAATGTGTGATTCCAACTATAGGACAATCTGGAAAAGGCAAAACTATGGATACAATAAAAAAATTAGTGGTTGCCATGGGTTGGGGGGTGGCCGGGGGGATGAATAGGCAAAGCATAGAGGATTTCTAGGGCAGTGAAAATACTCTGTATGATACCATAATGATGGATACATGTCGTTATACATTCATCCAAACCCATCGAATATACATCACCAAGAGTGAACCCTAAGGTAAACTATGGACTTTGGGTGATTATGACTTGTCAATGTAGGTTCATCAGTTGTAACAAATGTACTACTTTGGTGCAGGATGTTGATAATGGGGGAGACTGTGGAGAAGGGGCAGGGAGTATATGGGAAATCTCTGTACCATCCCTTTAATTTTTCTGTGAACCAAAAACTGCTCTTAAAACACTAAAGTCTTAATTTTTAAAAAAGTGATAAATATCAAAGAACTAAAAGCACATCATTAGCTTTTTTTATATGCTGCTGCTACTGCAGAAAACTTCATAAGCTTTTCAGCCAGAATATTGCAAAGATCAAAGAGCTTTCAAAGAGATTTCTAATTCTAACAATAAATATAGATACTCTCTCTATGTAATCCAAGCTTGCTATGCTCTATGACATAGGGTACTCCATATTCTAAGCAAGACAGAGACCTCTTAAAAGTCAATCATGGAAAAAATGATAAACGTTAAATAATATAATAGATGTGTGCACAAATTATTAAGCATAATTAAAAATTCATTTTATGACTACTGTTGTTTTCCATATCATGGTCCTTTCCCATCCTATATTTCTGCCTCCTGCCTAGATGTAGCTGCCATCTTGAATTTTGTGGTACCATTCCCTTTTTAAAAAAATAGTATGTACTCCTAAACAATACATTGTGTTGGTTAGTATTATTGATTAGTTTTGCTTCATAAAAATGGTGTCATTATGGAGGGTTTCTTTATCCAAATAGATATAGCATGTTTAAGTAGGTTAAACTTGACAGTACAATGAGTACAAAAAATATTGTTTACATGCCTGTGTTTTTTATTGCCATCAGTATTGTGTAATTTGGTCTTGCAACTGATTAGCCAATTAGGAATTGGAAGGGTGATATGTAAATGTTACTGTCTAACTGACAGGATGATTTATTAGGAGCGGATTTTTGTGGAATTTCACCTGCGTTGTTGTTGGAGAGGCCCAGTGCCGAACTGAAACATGTGTGTAATGGCAGACTTGTGCCCAGCTTTTTAGTAAAATTCAGCCAGCATTGAATTCCATTCAAGTATGATTTTCTTTGTTTGCCAGTGGTGTCATACTGATTTAAAAACGTGTTTACCCTTTACATGGCTTCAATCAGCATTATTGAAACTTTCAACACCCATGGGATATACGCCATGGGCCCTGATGTCACCCACTGACTATGCTAGGTTAGTTTTTGCCACTGTTTGTGCTAGTACTTTCTCTTCTTCCAATGTCAACTGCTAAGTGGATCTTCTGAACCATAAGATTTGCATGAAGAGGGCTTCCCTTTGCTCTTAGAAAACTGTGTGTTCTACTCATTGACCCAGCTTGTTTACTTTGGTCTCAGAGATGGTTGGAGTTTTGCTTTCGTTAAAAATATTCTTTTGGCTTTTGTCTCAATGTGATATGGATAGAAAAGGCTATCAATTATTTTTATAAGGAAAGCAGAAGAAGAAGGAACTGACATTTTTTAATCTACAAAATAAAAAATGTATTCATCTACTTTAGGAAATAATAAGAATCAATATTATGAAAATGTACTAGTTAAGTCTTCCTAGTTTTAAAAGTGCTCCCTCAAAATTCTCATCTGTCTTTATTCCCTTTGTTTTAAAAGGCAAGTGATGTATACATACCCTCCATAAAGATTTTATAAGCTGTTAATGGAGAATAGAATAATATGGTCATACTTAAAGTTTATTGCCTTAAATAATTAATTTAAGCTCACTGTTGTAAAAAAAGTTTGAATTTTATTTTGTATCATCTTTGGATGCATATCTGAAAACCTTTTATTTTTCTTATAATTCTTTTTACTTATGCTGATGTTAAACTGCTTTAAGTAACAGGCACAGCTAAGTTCACAAAAATGAGATGGATTGCTGGCTTTCATTCTTGAAGTTCCTATTTTAAGGGAATAAGGTGAGAAAATATGATAGTGAGATGGCACATGTAGAGGCATCTGGGAAACCACTGAACCCAATGATCAAAAAAATCCTGGAGAGAACATTCCATCGATTAAAGTGCAAGTAGCCTGCAAGAGTGGTACATATCAATTATTCACAACATTGTGCAAATTACTCTAATTAGGTAATTGCATTGTTTGCCTTCTACTATCTTAGCCTAATTTCTGGGGAATTATTGGTTAGAGGAAAGAGGAGCTATTTGGAAGGGTTGGGGAGAGGAAGACCGTGTTTAAGGGCATGTATTCCTTCTAGAAAGAAGCTTGGAACAGGTAGAGGTCTGCAGGGGCTGGAGACTGTTGGAGGACAGCCGTAGGGATGGGGCCCTGAAAATCGGGGAGACAGAGTCCAGAATGACATGTCAGACATGACCACGATAGAAACATCTACTGTGATCCTGAATTAATGTCTTAGCAAACATTTTCAGTCAGAAGAATGACCTAAAACATCCAGGAGACTTTAAATTGAAATATTATTTCAGGACTCTGGATTTTTTTTTTTCTAGGAAGATTGGCCCTGTGCTAACATCTGTTGCCAATTTTCCTCTTTTTCTTTTTTCTCCCCAAAGCCCCAGTACATAGTTGTATATCATAGTTGTAGAGTTGTAGTTCTTCTATATGGGACACTGCCTCAGTAGGTCCGCGCCCAGGATCCGAACCGGCGAACCCCGGGCCGCCAAAGTGGAACACGCGAACTTAACCACTACGCCACCTGACCGGCCCCTGGATATATTTTAAAGACCATAGACAGAATATACCCAATGAGAGATTATACTAATTGTTTATCATTGCATTCATGCTAACATTCTGAATCTGGCATGTAAAAGTGTCCTAGATAAAATAATAGTGGAGTTGACATTATTTTTCATCACCATCGTGCACCTTTACTTTTTGTTCTAGTTAGCAGATATCTGACTTAATAAAATACAAAGGTTAGTTATGAGCAGAGACAGATGTAGACATATCAAAACAGTCGTTTATTTTTTCATCAAAGTCAAAAGCAAACTAAAACAAAGAAACAAATAAAACTCCATACACTGGATTGCCACTTAATTTAATTTTTATGTTATCCCAGAGTCCTGAAGATTTGTGTACACATTAGCACAAATATCTAGCATACATATATGTCTTAGGCCATTACCAGTGAATCTGTTCTTTCAGAAAGTGTCTCCGAATTATACATTTAAAATCAACGCAAAGAAAATGAAAAAGGAGCCATTTTTTATTAGTTGACTTGTTTACTCAGCAAACACTTTCTAAATACCTACCATGTGCCACTCTGCTAGGTTATGGTAATACAATGACAAGTAATACACAGCTCCTGCCTTCAGAAATGTTGCAGTCTAGTGGGGGCATCAGACCCAAACACTTATAAAGCAATGTGAAAGTGTAGTGAAATAGACATGTACAGGATCTTATGAATGATTGAGAACTCTGCTCCGAGCAGTCACTGCTGGATTCTAAGGTAACATTGATTAGCTGAATTAAGACCACCCACATAAGGAACCACACTGCGTGGTAGAGTGCATATACCTGTTCTGCCTTTGCCTGGTGAAGGATATGGCTGTGTTCAGAAGTACACTGTTTTAGCTCATGCGGTTTCATTTATAGCATTGACAGGTAGATGTGATAAATATCAAAGTTTTCCAAAATGAGTTACTAAACTTCCTTCTTCCTGCGAAGTTCTAACCCAAAATTGTTCAGTAAAGGAGAATTACCAGGGCCCACGAAGAGGTTTGGGTACTAGCCAGAATTCTTATGAGTAACTGAGTGAAAAGTGTTTTCCTCATCAAAGTATTTTGCCTTCATTTTCTGAACTAAATGGAGGGAACTGACAGTGTTTCTGATGGTTGTTGCTGCTGATGGTGGTGGTAGTGGTGGGGATGGTGGTAAGAGATTTCTCTTTTTATTTTAGTCAACCACAGCATTGTTTCTCAGAAGCCATTTGATACACAAATATGGAGGTGAGAGTTGATCCATGCTGGTTTCTGAGAATCCTCCTCATTGCCTTTCTTGAACTTTTTTATTTCAAGTTTTACAGCTAATTCTTCCATGGAAACAGACAAGGGACTAAAATAAAAAATAGAACCATTGCCAAGTTACAGGGCTTCCAGCCCTATTCTATAAAGGCCTTTGCCTTATATTCCTCTAATCCCTTCACAGTAGTAAATGAAGGACACTGGCCCCTCTTTTAATTGAGGGTGGAGCTTCCTTCTGACCTCATTTTAGTGGAGGGATTCTTTTCCTCATGAGGGCACCTCTTTCCAACCTGAAGATGCCATCTGCGGAAGAAGATAGTGGTCCTTTGTCTCAACTGGGCACTTTGTAATTCTAAAGACCTTGAGTGTATGACGTATGATTCACTAAAGACCTCTTAGCCTGCCCAGGTGTGAGCTCTTCTGTTTTTGTTTTTGTTTTTCAGTGCTGGATCAGAGAAACCATGGAAGCCATAGAATATCCTGAGTGTATCCCAGAGCTACAGCTAGTGGGCCTAGAACTAAAGCCTGGAATTGGGGATGTCTGTCTGGGGTGGACAATGGCCTATTAGCAATTTAGCTCAGCTAAGACAGAATTCTGAGTGTGTTCTCAGCTCATTGCCACATTTCTACATTTTCACAAAAATATGTTTAAAAGAAGAGCAGCATGGTACAGACCAAGGAGAACAGAGCAGAATACTGAGGGTGTGGTCAAGCTAGGGTAAGGTAAGTGGTTAGTGAAGTCTCCCAACCAAGGAAACCAGATAAACCAAAGGCATTTGACCGACCGAAGAGAAAACTCAAGACAGTGCTAAGAGTGGGAGGTAGTGAACAGCATATTAGGGGAAGAGGCAGAGCCCTGAGTGGCACTCAGAAGAGAGGCGTCAATGATCTTCACGTTGAGGCTGCTGATGGAGCCATGAGGGTGAGCAAACAGAGCATAGACCTGCAGAGACAAAAATTCGGGAAGCTCGGAGATCTGTTTTGTATTGTCATTTTCCTATTATTTACATCCTTAAGTCTAAAATATTTCCCTAGGAGTGTGATAGCTGAAATGCTTCCTCAAGTTGACTATAAACACTATGAAGTGTAGGTTTTACTGAGAAAAAAGTACCAAATGATATCAATATTTTCCCCACAGCTCCAGAAAAAATGTGTCCACAAGCACAATTCTATCCTTGAATTGGCAACACAAGTGAAATGGATCATTTTCTGTCAGGGAATGTATTACTGAGTTCTCCGATTTATTTTTTTGGAACTTCAGTATTCTGGGTTCTGACATATGGCTTTGCTTTGGAAGTTAAGTAGAAGGCAAGGACCGTCACACAGCTATTGTGCACACTCAGTTGCAGTAGCTCCCATTCATTGAGATTTTAGCTCTGCAGGCAGCCAGCCTCCCACTGGGGCAGATGGTAGGGACAGGGGACTGACTTGGAAATAGGTGGTAGGAATGGAGGCCATTAAGGAAAGTCTGTGGATGATTAGAGGGAGGTTGAATGCCTTTCTTTCTGTATGGTTTTGAATTGAGTTGTGTCCCCGCTCCACCCCCCCCCCAATTTTTATGTCAAAATCCTAACCCGCAGTACCTCAGAGTGTAACCTGATTTAGAAATAGGGTCATTGCAGATATAATTAGTTAAGATGAGATCATAATGGCATAGGGTGGGCCCTAATCCAACCTGACTGGTGTCCTTATAAAAATGGAAAGTCTGGCACAGACACACACAGGCGGAACACCAGGTGAAGATGAAGGCAGAGGTTGGGGTGATGCTTCTACAAGCCAAGCAATGCCAGAGATTGCCAGGAAACTACCAGAAGCTGGGGGAGAGGCATGGTAGAGATTTTTCCTCACAGCCCTCAGAAGGAACCAATCTGCTGACACCTTGATCTTGGACTTCTAGCCTCCAGAACTGTGAGACTGACTATACATTTCTGTTGTTTAAGCCATTTAGTTTGTGGTACTAGAAAACAAATATGTGTATTGTTTGTGTTTCTTATCTGTCTCCTCCAATTCACTCTGCATTCATTGAGGTCAGGGACCATGTCCTGGTCATTTCCAAATCCTCGTCACGTAGAACAGTGTCTAGCACACTTAGAGAGCCCCCAAAATGTTTATTGAATAAATAAGTAAATATATTGGTTTCTACCAATAACATTTGGATATCTCTCGATTAGCAAAGCATGTATTCTATTCTCCCAATTCTCAAACTTAGTTCAATTTAGTAATTTGGACCCTGGATTAGGTTCAGGGTGGCCTCCCTTGATTATCCCTTCTTCTCCCCAGATCCTACCACTGCCCTTCATTCAGCTATTTCTGTATTTAAAAGTTAAACATAACAATTTTCATAGTATCTACAGATAAGTGAAATTTTTATACCACTGTTCTAGGAAAGCCTTCATTTACGATAAAATTTGTATAGGTTATATCAAACGTTGGGTTAGGATTTTCTTGAGGGTAAAAAAGCAATTTTTTTTATTGATGGACAAATAAAATCAAGGATTGATTTTAATATAAAGATGTCTACTCATTATAGAGATGTGTCTTGAGTAAATAAAGAACATTAAGTGGACAATTTACTTAGAGCAAAGTGATAGCTTATCCAAAACATTACCATAGATGCAGATCCTATCATCTAGACTGTGGAAACTAGCTATACAAGATTATAGTGATGTCTGAGTGAACTGAGATATTTTTGAACTATAAGTGAAAATGTAGGTCCTTAAAAGTAAACTGGAAAACTTTTCCCCCAGATGCAAGCAATGAAAATATGCCAACTGGCCATATGTGGAAATCTCGGCATCTATTTACTTGCGTTTTAGCCTTTGTACCAAGTAGTTGAGAAGCAGAGGGGAAGGAGCCTTACTGGAGGCTCCAAAGGGGACAAGATGACATAGGGGGACACAGGGAAGAGGGGAAGAATTCTGGGTCAGAGGTGGACAGGATATCTTTCTGTAAGAGTCCTCTGAACCCCTGACTTAGGAGTCTCTTGTGAAAGCTTGGAGATCAACTGAAATATCCTTACACCATGATAACTTGGAAACGTTTTCAACTTCGTATCTTTTGTGTGTTTCAGTTCCTGGGGTTCTTTGTGTTTGTCTGGTTATGTTTCTTCTAAAAGAGGGAAACAAAGATAAACACTTCCATTAAATTCCTGGTCCAGTTAAATATATGATGGACAGCATGATTTTACATAAACTTCCCTCTGAAAACTCATTTGCTTGAATTATGGTTGTTTTAAGTGGAGTTATATGTTTTGCTTGAACGTTTAGACTAGTCAAAATGGCTGCACAAAAGCTTTTATGCTGAATTACATGTCTCAAGTTGCAGTTCAGTAAAAAGGATTTTCAGAGAAAAGGGAAGGTCATATCCCATGTGGTCAGAGGTGACTCTACGCTGGCTTTTCTCTCCGTGTTTACTGTGTAAGATTGCTCTAACAGTGTGAATTAGAGGCACTAGACTCAAATCTGTTTTAAGAACATTCCAGATTTACTGTACTAAAAATGGTGAGATAAAATTTTCTGTAAGCTTTCCCACTTGCTACGTGGCATTTAAGAGAAATTCACTCAGTTGAAGAGACAGTATCTTGTGAAACCTAAAACCAAACGAAAAGACTTGGAAGGAAGCATCTTCTGACTGGGATAGTCCAATGTCTGTGGTGTCTATTCGATGGTGCAGCAAGCGAAAGAGAACTCCTTGGTTTTCCTTGTCCCTAATCTAACCTCGGTTTCTAGGAATTGAAAACAGAAGGGCAGTTTGCAGCTCAGAGAATTCTCCTTAACAACTTCAGCTGGACGGAGCCCAGAATCTGGCTCTGGTATATAAAATTACGCTTTTAACTGTATGTGAGGATATTAACACTCGCTTTTGCCAGTTTCAAACAGACTTATATATGTGGTATACACACAGATATTGAATTTTCTAAGACATTTACTGTGAGAAATGCCTTTTAAACCCCTGGACTAAAGGTGCGTTAGTGTGGAATACCACGATTCCACACATTTGACTCCATTTTACTATGCCCCATTTATTTATAAATTTCTGTATTCATTCACTCACTCATTAATTACTTAATTTATTTATTACCTAAATGTAACAGACTTACTGAGAAGTACACAAATCTTACATGAGTAGCTCAAAAATCTTTTACAAAGGGGACACATCTGTAAACCACCACCTAAATCAAGATATCAAACACCAGCACCCTGGGGCCGGCCTGGTGGCGTAGTGGTTAAGTTCACATGCTCTACTTCGGCGGCCCGGGGTTCACAGGTTCGGATCCCAGGTGCAGACCTACGCACCATTTATCAAGCCATGCTGTGGTGGTGTCCCACATATAAAGTAGAGGAAGATGAGCACGGATGTTAGCCCAGGGCTAATCTTCCTCAGCAAAAAGAGGAAGATTGGCAACAGATGTTAGCTCAGGGCTAATCTTCCTCACACACACAAAAAACCCCACCAGCACCCCAGAAGCCACCTTGAGTCCCCTCCATGGACTTACCTCCTCAAAGGTAACAACCCTTAAGACCTCTGTCACTGTAGACTAGTGCTGCTGGTTCTTGATTTCCATAGAAATGGAATCATGCAACTCGTACTGCTTTTTTCTCTATCTTCTTTTGCTCAGTATTGTGTCTGGGAGGTTCATCCATGTGATTGCATGTGGCAATAATTTGTTCTATTTCATTGCTTTGTAGAATTCCATTTTGTGTATTTTAAAATTTACGTTCCATCCTATGGCTGACGCATTTTGGGGTTATTTACAGTTTTAAGCTATTAAGAATAATGCATCTGGGGCTGGCCCAGTGGTATAGCAGTTAAGTTCACACACTCTGCTTTGGCAGCCTGGGGTTCATGGGTTCGGATCCTAGGCCTGAACCTACGCACCGCTCATCAAGCCATGCTGAGGCGGCGTCTCATATAAAGTAGAGGAAGATGGGCACAGATGTTAGCCCAGGGCCAACCTTCCTTAGCAAAAAGAGGAGGATTGGCAACAGGTGTTAGCTCAGGGCCAATCTTTATTAAAAAAAACAAAAAGAAGAATGTATCTATAGACGTGCTTGTGTGTGTGTTTGGTGCACATGTGTGTGCATGTCTGCTTAGGATTAGAATGGCTGCATATAGGATACACATTTGTTCAGCTTAGAAGATACTGCCAGACAGTTTTCCAGAGTGGTTTTAAAATTTTACATTCCCACCAACAGTGTTTAAGAGTTCCAGTTATTCTGTATCCTCACCAGTGCTTTATAGAGTCAGTGTTTTTTCTGATTTATTTTATGACTTTTATTTAGCTATTCTGGGGGATATGTAGTAATACTCCATTGTGGTTTGTATTTGTATTTCTCTGGTCATTAATAATGTTAAAATTTTTTATTTGCTTGTTGGCCATTTGGGTAGGCTCTTTTATGAAGTGCCTGTTAATGTCTTTTGCCATTTTTCAAAATTGGGTGGTCTCTCTTTTACTTTCTGATTTGTAGGATGCTTTTTAAAAAAACATGAATTCTTTGTTAGATATATACTACAAGTGTATCTTTTATGATAGCTTATCTTCACTCTTCATGATGTCTTTTTTTTTCTTTTTTTTTCTTTTTTTTTTTTTTTGATGAGGAGGATTGTCCATGAGCTAACCTGTACCAATCTTCCTCTATTTTTTGTACGTGGGATGCCACCACAGCGTGGCTCGATGAGCAGTGTGTAGGTCCACGCCCGGGATCCAAACCTGTGAACCCCAGGCCTCCGAAGCAGAGTGTGTGAGCTTAACCACTACGCCACCGGGCTGGCCCCTTTTCTTCCTTTTCTAAAGCTTCAGTTCGTGGTTGTGTATCCTAGTTGTTAGTTTTAGTTCTCTACGTGAGCTGCCGCCATTGTATGACAACTGACAGACGCGTGGTGTGGTTCCGCGACTGGGAAACAAACCCAGGCCGCGGTGGCGAGAGTGCCAAATCTTAACCACCAGACCACCAGGGCTGGCTCTGTGATATCTTTTGATCAATTTATGTTCTTACTTTCAATGAAGCCCAATTTATTAATGTGTTCCATTACTGTACGTGCTTTCTTTTGTCCTTTTAAGAAATATTTACATAATCCAAGATGGTGAAGATGTTCTCCTATGCTATATTCTGGAAGCTTTGTCATTTTACCATTCACGTTTATGATCCATCTGGTAGTGATTTTTGTGTGTGGTGTGAGGTAGGAGTTGAGGATCATTGTTTTCTTATATGGGTTTATTGCTAGTTATGTGCCCTCTTTTTAGCAGAGAGCTGCTTTAGTTTGTCTAGAAGCAAAAACCTTCCTTTGGACTCACACCCTGAAACAAAATATGACAGAGAAACTCTATTTTGAAACTGAAGAGAGGAAGTGTCCTTGCGCCTTGAGGGGGAAGTGTGGGGTTCTTTTGGTTGTTGGTTTGAGGTAGGTTTGAGGCAGCATGAAGATAGTGCCAACAGCATTTTTCAACTGCTCAATAACCACATGTGACTAGTGGCTGCTGTGGATCTATAACATGTCCATCATCATGGAAAGTTCTTTTGGGCAGCTCTGTTCTATTTCTACTTGCTCTTTCACTCAACAGTATGTCTTGCAAACCAAGAGAAGCAAATTTTTTTTTGTCAAGCATTGAAGCTGGACAATGGGCACATGGCCATTTGTTATACTATTTTCTCTGCCTCTGATTGTTTAATATTTCTATAATAGAAATTTAAGAAAATAATACATTTTGGACAACTTTCCAAGTCAGTCCATATAGACCTAACTCATGCTTTTTAACAGCTGCATAGTATTCCATTATATCCATGAGCTATAGATGCACCAGAGATAGCGAGGTAGCCAAAGATCAAACAAAAACTCCACACTCCCCTTTCTATGGTGTGGAATTGTCACTAGAAGGCAGCTGCCCAACCATGGACTACATTTCCCAGCTCACCTTGCTTCCAGGTATGGTCATGTGACCGTGAGTAGAAGTGACATGTGTCACGGCCAGGCCTAGGATTTTATGAAGTGGATGTGCCTTCTCCACTGTTTCTTTCCCCTTCTGCCGCTGTCTGCAGAAGACTCTGAGACCCTAGCTTGGCTGAGCCACAATACAGAAGGATCTTTGTCCCTGAATCATCGCGTGGAGGAAAGCCACTCACTAGCCAGAAATATCTGCATTGGACTCTTAAACAAACAAGAATTAAATTTCTTTTTATTAAGCCACTGACAGTTTTGGGTTTATTTGTTACAGTAGCTAGAGTTATTCTAACCAACACAACAATTAACCCAACCAGTCCCTGAGTGTAAACAAACATTTAGTTTATACCAGGTTGTTACCAGGATAGTACTAACATGCACACCCTTGAGTGTATAGTGAGATATCTCTCTATGTTATATGACTATTTCTTTGGAGTAAATTCCTGGATGAAGAATTGCTGTGTCAAGTGTATGCGCATTTTGATAACATTTTACTAAGGGTAATATATGTATAGAAAAGTGCAACTATCATAAGTGTACAGTTCAATGAACTCTCACAAAGTTAATACACCTGTGTTTATGGATTTTTAATCCTGATGGTACCAAATTTTCTCAAAGGTTAAGCCTTTTGAATTCCCGTTTATAAATTCCTTGTACATCCCTCTCCCATACTTTTCTCACACTCTCTCTGTGGGGCACATATTCTTCATTTATCCACCTAACTTCCCCACACTCTGCCAGGCTTGGGCGGGGTCCCAGAACTGTGGAGATTAGCTCTTTCTCACCAACCAAAGGCTTTCTGGGCTCAGGTTTATTAAAAATTTTTATTAAAGACTTTTATTGTTTAAAAAATGATAGATTTTTTAAATCAAGGATGATCTTTTTGGAAATATATTGACGTAATTTTCTCTTTTCCACTTATAGGGATGTGACACCCCCCCCCCTCAAACCCATTCTGCCAAAGGATTTCATCTCATTCAGGAAAATTTCAGATGTCTTAGCTGCAGACACACAATGACAGCCAAACGGTAATGTTCAGATTTTCCTTATCAAATTGGGTTTTTGAGTTCCCAAGAAGACAATAGTCTTGAAAGCAAAGCCTTACAAGATGCATAAGTTTGGGGGGTCTAAAGTACAGAATGGTAACTATAGTACACAATACTATATTATATTCTTAAAAGTTGCTGAGAGTAGATCTTAAATGTTCTCACCACAAAAAAAATGGTAATTATGTGAGGTGATGAAGGTCTTAGCTAATGCTATGGTGGTAATCATTGTGCAATATATAACTGTATCTAATCAACACATTGTATGCCTTACACTTGCACAATGTTATATCTCAATAAATTTTATTTTTCAATAGCCAGGCTTGGAGGACTGGAAGATAGAGATTTCATTAAGCTGTGGTGTAGCGAGGACTCAGGATATGATGTAAGGGATATACCTGTTATACAGGCAGAAAGAAAACTGTGGGAAGCTAAAAGAGAGATAAGATGAAGAAGACTCACCAGGATTCCTGCTTCTCTGCCATCTCACCTCAAGGCTAAATGCAAGTGGAGATGGGTCACCTCAGAGACTTCCAGATAGGAGTGGGTGAATTTAGGGGCATCAAGGCTAAGGGGTGACTTCTCCCAACAAAAGCTTTCTTTCTGCTGTTGCCACATCCAACATGGTGTGGGGGCCAAGGATTAGAACCAGCAGACGGGGAGAGCTAGTAGGTGACCCAAGAAAACTCTTCTGGTTTCTATAGCCTGGACATGGAAACCAGGAGCTACTGCATGGACCCCTGGGAGATGCAGAGCTTCTGAGAGGATTGATGGACAAGCAAGAACCAAGGTAGGACCATGCTCCATCTGTAGACAAAACACCCCAACCAGAGTCCACACTTCACAGCTACAAGATCCCATAAGCTGCACCTACACCAACACCCAGATGCCATCTTGGGAGGAACAAGAGCAGGGTGAGAAATTTTGAAAGATTAAGTCTTCACACAATATAAACTGGGTTTTCCAAGTAAGACTAAACTGAGAAACTGAGACATTGAGAACACTAAGAGCTGACAACGTTTTCCTCCTCTATCCAACAGGAGCTTATATGGAAGATGAGAATTCTTAATTAAACATAAAAAATGTATTTTTTTCACATTGAGTTGTAGTTTGATTAAATTTCATCCCAATACCCACCACACTACCATTTATGAAGTTCTTATTACACATACCAGGTGGTTTACAAAGTTACCTCTTTTGATTCAAGCTTCACAACATCCCTGTGGGATAGGAATCTTGTTATCTGTATTTCATAGCTGAGGAAACTGAAGATCAGAGAGGTTATGTGACTTGCCTGAGGTCACACAGCAAGTCTAAGGTACAAAGGAAAGAGCCTGGAGTGGGAACCAGAAGACCTGGAAGTTATCCCTTGTTCTGCCACTAACTAGCTCTCAGCAAGTGACCAGCTGTCAGCCTCTGAACAAAAGAATCTCCTCTCCAGAAGACGTCCTCCCACCACATTGGTCATATGGATTCTCTTGGACCAACTTACGCCATGTCGCTGATTCCGGTGGGGTTGATGCGAATATTCTGCAGCTACATATACCACAACACCCTGTGTAGAAAGAAAAGAAAAATACCGTGAAGCAGCAAGAAGCTTTTTGGGCTCAACCTTAAAAATTACTCCTGGCATGGCCTCAGGTTTGATGAGCTTACATGAGAGACCCAATTGAGTGAGAAACATACATTATTGCACATAATCTTCACAGCCACCATTCCTGCCTTTCTGCACTTTATTTTGGTTTTTCATTTTGATTGTATTCATTTTCTTTTCAATTACAAAAATAGCTCCAGCCGGTTTTCAAAGATGTACAATAAAACACGCATTCTCAAAAGGAATGACATCTCCCCCAAAAGGGCAAAACTTGGTTCTTTTGGGAAAGATGAAAAAAATCTTACTCCTTTATGTATAATACACATATAGATATACATATAATACACAAATAGATGTACAGTCTACCTGTGGTATTAAAATCTCATGAAATGGTAGGGCAATTAGTTTTTTTAAATATCTAAAAGGCAGTGTAGTCCTCCAGCATTTAGCTCTTCTTCAACATCATCATCATCATCATCATCATCATCATTATCCCTCACCACCATCATCATCATCACCACCATCATCACCTTCATCACCACCACCATCATCATCTTCATCAGCACCACTGCCACCACCACCACTACCATCATCATCCTCTTCATCATCACCACCACCACCACCATCATCATCACCACCACCACCATCATCATCTTCATCATCACCATCACCATCATCACCACCACCACCACCATTATTATCACCCTCACCATCAACATCATCAAAGTCATCATCACTACTCTTTGCTGGTTGACTTCAGGGCATAATGAGGGGTGCTAATGGCTAATACCAGTGCTGACCCCCCAAAGCAACAACCCTGCATTCCTGCATTTGGAGTCCATGACTTATCTGCTCCTTCTGATGAAGCCTTCCAGTCAACCAGTTCCACAGACCCAAACTCCCAACACTCCAACTCACCATCACTAACTGAAATCCTCTTGCTCATGAATTATCTTAGAGGCAACCGAGTATCGTATTTAAGCATACCAAATCTGGCATCAAAATATGCGGGTTTAAAAATCTGGCTTCACCAATTACAGACCATGTGGCCTCAGGGAAGTTATTTAATCTCATCATACCTAAGTTTCCTCCTTCATAAAATAGGAGAAACTCTACAACAGCAGAGGAAACCCACACTTGTCACTTAGAAAAGATCCCTCATTCTTAGATTTGAACTCATGACCCAAACTCACAAGACATGTCAAAGAAACCACAACATAGAAGATAAACAATACCAAGAAAAACTGACGCCTAAAGAAGAAGCAATAAGAGGACAGACAGAAAGTCTCCATCTCATTGTTCTGATCTTAGCACAAATATCATCCCCTCAGAAATGTCTTTCCTGACTTCCGCCTTCAATACAACCCCTAGTCACACTCTATAACGACTTCTTTCATAGCACTTATTATTACCTGAAATGCTTTTGTTTATTATTTGTGGTAGCATAGTGTAGTGATAAAGCATACAGACTCTGGACCAGACTGCCTGGTTTTAAACCCTGACTCTACCCCTTACCAGCTAAGCTGTCTTGGGCAAGATATTTAATCTCTTTTGCCTCAATTTTCTCCTTTGTAAAATGGAGCTATTGATGACCCAATATCAGAGAAATTCTGTGAAGGTTGAATGCATTCTATATTTGAGGAACTTAGAATGATGGTAAGTGGGTGGTTGCTGTTACTGTTAGTGGATTCTTTTCCACCCACCCCCTCCCACTAGGATGTTAGCCCCACGAGAGTAGGAACCTCGCCTGTTTATTCACTTCTCTATCCTCATTGCCTAGAACAGCTCCTGATACATAGTAGGTACTCAGGAAATACATGTCAAGTGAATGGCTATAAAGGAATTCTGCTCTGACGGATGGAATTCCCTGAGCTAGAGTGATTTTTGTTGAAGGTCCCCCAATAAAGGTGTTTGCAGTGTACAACCTACATTTATGACCTCTTGGCTGGACGGTCCATGGCCCTCCCTTTTTCCTACAGCCTGTTTCCAGCCCAGGCTTCCCCGAGTGCCCCATTCAGCCTCACATTCACCCCAGAAGAGGAGCAAGCTGAAGGTCCACATCGTGCTGCGTTTCTGTCACTCAAAGAGGGGAACCTTTTCTCTGTTCTCCGGGTTTTCAATTACAGAAAGTGTGGGAAGAGGGCAGGGGTGGAGCTGGAATTGCTCAACACTGTGAGAATATCATGACCCTTTTTGCTGAGTTGCTCCCACTAAATGAGGACAGGGCGGCAAACCCCTTATATTCTCCTCTCATCACCGTGAAGAAAAATTGGTCTGGCTGCTGTGTCACCATGTTCTCTCTCTCCTTCCCTCCTGCTCTCTTTTTTCTTTCCCCACCAACATCTACCTCCCATCTCTCATCACCTTCCTCCATTGCACCCAATAATAAATGGGCTTCCACCACTTGACCCCGATGAGGCAAGTCCCAACTCAAGGGTCTCTTCCCAGCCTGCTCCATAAAAATAAGCACCATAGCCATCATGTACCAGGCACTGTGTAGACACATTGCCAACAAAATTTAATTTCATCATCATGTCAACATTGTAAAGTAGGGATTCCCACCCCCACCTATTTTACCAAAAAATACAAAAGGAAACTGAGGCTTGGAGAAGAGATGTGACTTGTCCAAGATTACTTGGACCTGAAACTTGAATCCAGGACCCTCTGAATCCAAGGTCTAGAGTATAATCATTTCATCTGCCTTCAGCTCTCCATTATATCTGATCATATCCATCATCACCACAATGCACAACAATACTCCCACCCCATTCCCAGCCCTCCAACCCAACCCAACACACACACATGCACAATCTCATACATATGGAGGTCTAGTCATGCCTTAGTTGGGGTCCCCCAGAAGCAGATGCTGAGACAAGAATTCTGGTAAGAGTAGTTCATCAAGGAGGTACCCAAAAACTCCAGCTAGCTAGGAGGAGAAGTGAGATAGGGAAGGGAAAGAGCCCACAGTGGGTGTGTTATCAAGCAGGTTACATAGCGAGAAACTGGATCTTAATCTCCCTGGCACCTCTAGAAGGCAGCATAGACAGCACTTTTCAGAGTTATCCCAACTTAGGGGTGAAGGAACTGGGGTGTTTATCCACCAGCTCCTGTCACTCACAGATTGAGGCTCCAGAGTGTAACCCTCTTGATAACAAAATGCAGTGGCTGGCAGATGTCAGTCTAGTGTGCCTTGAGGGGTTGAGGGTCACGGGGGTGGGCAGGCACCAAGACTATCTGCTACAAGCTAAAAAGTGAGATGGAAAGACCAGCCCCAAGTTCTTGGGAAGAAAAGCCCCACTTGTCTTTGCATTCTCCCTTTTGATCTGTGCAAGGCAAGATACCCATCTTGGAGTTATGATCACTGAAGCAGATTCATCAAGGGACCCTGCCCCAGTGAGGCTGCAGTTAAGAGCCAGCATGAAAATGCAGCAAATTCCACCAAGAAGGAGGATAAACAGAGCTGTGTTGTGTTTGAGAAGCACTGGAGGGTAAAAGCAGACTCTAGAACCAGCTTGCTGGGGGGTTCAAATCCCATTTCCACCACTTGCCAATCATGTGTTGTCCTGGGCAACTTCTCAATCTCTCTATGCCTCAACATTCCCATCCATAAGATGGGCCCAGTAATGGTAGGATCTACTCCGTGTGGCTGACATGAACATCCGAGGAGTGGTCATATGTGATGTGCCTGGAACAGAGCCTGGCACACAGGAAATCTCCAAGCGTTGGCTATCACAGTGAGAGGGTCTGAGGTCAGACAGACCTGGGATCAAATGCTGACTCTGCAAGATATTCCCAAAGTGACCTTGGGAGATGACTTGCCTGTCTGGGCCTCAGTTTCTTCATCTGGAGAAGAGGAATAACAATAGGTCCTGTCCCAAAGGATCGCTGTGGAAGGCATGCAGTAATGTCTGGTAACATTGCTACCTGGGAGGGGATGCTGGGACTTGCACTTTCTTCTATAATCCTTGTTCAATGCATCCAGGAGTGTGGACCCTAGAGGCAGAAAGACCAATGGTGTAGCTTTAACAGATGTCCACAAATTCTTTGATACTCCTGGGTTCAAGAGGGGGAGCCTAATTCCTCTCTCCTTGAGTGTGAGCTGGATTTAGTGACTTGCTTCTAATGAACAGGAAAAGCAGGATGTGACATTGTGTGACATCTGAGACACCTGAGGTTGTAAGAGTCATTGTGGCTTCCTCCGTGCTCTCTCTTTCCAGGATCACTCACTGAGGTGAAGCCAGTCACCATGCTGTTATGACACTCAAGCAGCGCAGTGGCGAAGCCCCTGTGAGGAGGAACTGAGATCTCCAGCCATCTGTTTGACTGCCACCTCATTAGAGACCCCAATCTAGAACCACCGAGCTAGGCCACCTCCAGATACCTGACCCCGATACAGTATAAGAAAATAAAAATATGTTGTTTAAAGTTGTTAAGTTTTGGAGTAATTTGTTACACAGCAAGAAGTAACTAACACACTGAGAAGCAACGTTTCCCCATCAGTAAAATGACGATAATAACTTCATAAGGTTTGAGGTTTCATGTGATAAAATCAAAAAATCCTGCATGACAGATTAAATGCTCAAGAGTATTAGTTACTGTTGTCAATATCATTATCCCACTATGTCAAATAGCTACAGCTACTCATAGGAGGCATGGTACCAGCCACAATTGAATTGAAGAGGTCGCTAAAGATCATTTCATCCAGTATCTTCTGAAGTGGGTGAAAGGGTTGAGGCTTTATCCTCAGGACAATTAAGGAGGTTCAGGAAGGGAGTAATGGGCAGGTTGGTGTTTTACAACACTTGTGCTGTGTAGAGTGGGTGTTGCACAGGATGTGGTCATGGGTGGGGAGACAGGGAGAAAGTGAGGCTGATCCAAGAGAGAGAAAAGAGTGGTGGTGGTCTGGTCTAGGACAGGGGCTGTGGAGATGGAGAGGAATTTGGGAAGTAGGAAGAGAATTGGGGTAACATCAGGATGTGGGTGGGGAGTCTGAGACAGAAGGAAGAGTTGACTTTTGGAGGTTGCATTAAGGAATTGGAAGGTTTTCTGATCAAGCCCAGATTCCTCCTGGGGATGGGAATGGGATGAGGTGATGAATGAGTCTTCTGCTGCTGCCATAATGAATCACCACAAACTTAGAGGCTTGACACAACACAAATTTATTATGTCACAGGGCTGGAAGTCAGAGTCCCACATGAGTCTTATGAGGCCGAAATCAAGACGGCAGCTGGTCTGTGCTCCTTCTGGAAGCTCCAGAGGAGAATCCATTCCTTGCCTTTTCCAGCTTCTGGAGGCCACCTGCATTCTTTGGCTCAAGACCCCTTCCTCCAGCTTCAAAGCCAGCAGTGTAGCCTCCTCAAATCTCTCGCTTCAAATCTCTCTCTCTCTCTTCTTCTTCTACCTTTTCCTCTTTCTCTCTCTCACCCTCTCGATAGATAGACAGATAGATAGATACACACATACATACATACATACATACATACGTACATACATACATACATATATAGATACATAAATACATAGAAACATAGATACATATATAGATACACAGACACATAGATCCCAATCTCTCTCTCTCCCCCTCCATCTCCTTCTCTTATTCTCTCTCTCTGACCCTTGTGCCTCCCTCTTAAAAGGACCCTTGTGATTACATTGGACCCGCCTGGATAATCCAGAAAAATCTCCCCATCTCAAGATCCTTCACTTAATCACATCTGCAAAGTCCCTTTTTCTGTGTAAGGTCATATATTCACAGATTCTAGGGATTAGGATGTGGGCAACTTGGGGTGGGGAGCCACATTATTCTACCTACCACAGATGGGGTCTGGGGTCTTAGTGAGTGATTGAGCACACAAGATGCCATTCACCCTTCAAACCCAAAAGAGGTGACCAAGGCTATAATATCTGGACCACAGAGGTCCTGCAAGGATGAGGGAAGTCGTAAAGGGAGAAAAAGGGGAAAGATGGGATGGAGGAAATGAACCATTCTAGTCAAGCGATTGCAGAAACCTAACCCCTTGTGACTTTCCCAGCAAAGGGGAAATCTAAGGACACTCAAGACGGAAGAGGTCAGCCTGGAGGAGCCCCAGAGATGTCACTCATCCTCACACTGTGTGTGGGGGACTCCAGGGAAGCCCTGCCCACCTTGACTATGCTCCTTCTGTGTTCTAAACCCTCCCATGGCTCCCTATTACCTTCAGGATGAAGTCCATGCTCATTAATATGGCACTCGAGACCCTCCCTCATCTTACACTGGTCTCCCCCTCTAGCCTCCCCACTCCCCCAAAACCCCAGTCATCCTAAACTAATTGAAGCCCCCTGTAGCAGACACTGTTGATGCCTCCCTGTCCAGCCACCCTTGAGCAGCTGGTGCACCCATCCCCCAGCTTCCGGGGGTGTCGCCTGCTCAAAGCTCACAGCTTCCGCTTCCCCAGAGGACTGCTTTCCAGTCCAACAGCTGCACAAGCCCTCTGACCCAGCCCACAGCCAATAACTGGTCACAAAAGTACAAAAAGCCAGCCCTCGCCCCAAGGTGAGATCAATTCGGTGGTGTTGTTCAGGCTACAGGGCTCCCCATGGGATTAGGCTGAGGCTAGATTCCAACTGAGACCACCTCCTTGCTCAGCTCCTCCTTCTGTCCTACCCTGCTCCTCTCGCTCCTCCTCTGCTAAATGTCCTCCCTCAATAAACCCAGTGCACAAGAATCCTCATGGCAGGGTCCAAGTTCCCAGACCCCAACCAATGGCCAATTATGTTAATATTTTTCTGCACAGGTGATATTAAAAGTATAGGATTCCTGGTCTGGGCAGGGCACTGACCATACAGAACGGACACTGGCTATGAGCCTCAGACAAGATCCTAGGGGCCACCCCTGGTGCCAGCCACTAACTCATCAGTAGCTGGATTGGGGGATATCTTATGGTAAAGGCTAGATATGCAGCTGGACTGAAGTCGTGATTTACCAACTAGAATGGAAATATATCCATACACTTTTTTAAGTTTAAGATGTACAACGGGTTGATTTGATATATTTACATATTGTAACATGATTACCACTGCAGCATCAGTTAACATCTCCATCATGTCACATGATTATCAATCCTTTTTTGTGGTGAGAACATTTAAAATCTAGTCTCTTTGCAACATTAAAGTAAACAATACGGTATTGTTGACTATAATCACTATGCTGTGCTTGAGATCCCAAGAACTTATTCATCTTATAACTGCAAGTTTGTACCCTTTGGACAACATCTCCCCATTGCACCAACACCCCAGCACCTGGAAACCACCATTCTACTCTCTGTTTTTACAAGTTCAGCTTTTCTTAGATTCCACCTATAAGTGAGGTCATACAGTACTTGTCTTTCTCTGTCTGACTTATCTCACTTAGCATAATGCCCTCAAGGTCCATCCATATTGTCACAAATGGCAGGATTTCCTTCTTTCTCATGGCTGAATAATATTCCATCATATATATGTCACATCTGCCTTATCCATTCTTCTGTTGACAGACAGGTTGTCCCCACATCTTGGCTATTGTGAATAATGATGCAATAAACATGGGGGTGCAGATATCTTTTCAATATCCTGTTCTCATTTCCTTTGCATATGTACCCAGAAGTTGGATTACTGGATCATATGGTATTTATCCAAGAGAAATAAAAACATACCTCCATAGAATGACTCACACACCAATGTTCACAGCAGCTTTATTCACAAGTACTGAACACTGGAAAGAACCCAAACGTCCATTGATAGGTGATATGTCTACACTATGAAGCGCTGACTTGCTCAATGATGTGGATGAATCTCTAAGACATTATGCTGAGGAAAAGAAATCTGACATAAAAGACACAAAAGAGTAAATGCTGGAATAGTTCTGTACTAGTCAGGGTTCTCCAGAGAAACAAAACCAATAGAAGAGAGAGAGAGAGAGATCTTAAGGAATTGGCTCATGCAGTTGTGGGGGTTGGCAAGTCCAAAATCTGTAGGACAAGCCAGCAGGCTGGAGACTCAGGTGAGAGTTGATGCTCTAGTCTTGAGGCTGAAGGCCGGACACTCAGGCAGAATTTCTATATTTCTACATTACTGTCTGGAAGAAGAATTCCTTCCACTCTGGGAAACCTCAATCTTTGCTCTTAAGTCCTTCAACTGACTGGATGAGGCCCACCCACATTATGGAGGGCCATCTGGTTTTCTCAAAATCTACTGATTTAAGTGTTAATCACATCTGAAAGATACCTTCACGGCAACACCTAGACTGGTGTTTGACCAAACAACTAGTCCCCACAGTCTAGCCAAACTGACACATAAAGTTAGCCATCACACAGTCCAACAATAGGAAATTTTAGAGGTTGCAAACCATATATAGGGGAGAGAGGAGGAACAAATCAATGGTGGCCTAGAGTGAAGCAGAGGGAGGGATGTATCAGAAAAAGCCTCGAGGAAAGTGAGGGGGATGATGGAAATGTTCTTTATCTTGATTGTGACAGAGGTTGTCAAAACACAGCAAATTTTACATTGTGAAAGGAAGCCGTGTGTTGTATGTGAATCATCCCTCCAAAAGTTGATAAGATTGGCTCCAAAATAAAGAGTGCCCACCATTCTGCCAAGTTATTTTATTGCCCATTCTATATAAAGGGACAAAATTATTTTATGCTATACAAAGGGACCAAAAGACATGAGTTTTGAGTTTCTCCAGAGAATCGCGGTCTCTTAAATTTGTTTTCATATGGGGCTTGATCTCATTTCACAAAGATAAATACATTTGACCTTAGAAAGCTAAGATACAACCTCTAGCTATACTTCCTTAAAAATCAAGATAAAACAATAAAAATGTGTACAGTTTCTATTTCCTAATTGCACTCTGACTGATAAGAAATATTTCTTGGAAACCCCTTCCTTAGCAATAGTTAGAGCTCGGCCACACTCTTTTCAATCTACATTGTGTGCTGTTCTGTGAGTGTATCACAATTTGCTTTCCCACCCCCTTGGAGCAGATTCCTGGTGTTTGCAAGCCCTGATGGACACACACGCTCCCTCTGCAGATTACTGCAGAAACTCAGTTCCACGAATGCTCTTACTTATCATTCTATCTCAAAGGCAGAAGGAACAGCTAGAAGAACTGTCACCCTAGACCTTCAGACACTCCCAGAAGTAGAACCAGAGGAAGATGTGAAAGTGCAGAAGCTTGGAGAGGAAAATAATACATCATCACATTTGCTCCCCAAGCACAGGGCCCACGGGCCAGAATTTCAGGGAAGTGGATCTGCAAGAATCTAGAGAAGAAAAAACGTGAGCCTCCAGGCCTAAGCCTCTGAGAAGGAAGAGGTTCTAGAAGGAGAGGGACGTCTGAAGGGTACAGCCCAAATCAGGGACAATAAATTCTGTGAGCTTAGAGGACTGGCTTTTCTGGCAGATCGCATGAGTTTCACAGGATTAGTTTGCTAGGGCTGCTGTAACAAAATATGACAGTCTACGTGGTTTAAACAACAGACATTTATCGTCTCACCGTGCTGGAGTCTGGAATTCTGAGATAAGGTGTCAGTGGGGTTGGTTTCTCCTGAGGCCTCTCTTCTTGGCTTACAGACGGTCACCTTCTCCCTGTGTCCTCATATGGTCTCCCTTCTGTGCATGTCTGTGTCCTAATCTCCTCTTCTTATGAGGACACCACTCATATTGGATTAGGACCCACCCTAATGACCTCATTTTACCTTAATCACCACTTTAAATGCCTTGTCTCCAAATACAGTCACATTCTAAGGTCCCGGGGGGTTAGGGCGGCAACATACCAATTTGGGGAGACGCAATTCAGCCATAACATCCGCATTCCAGATCCAACCATGTAATATGTGACCTTAACAATTGACAGTCTCTTTGACCCTCAGTTTTCTCATCTACTAAAAAATATTTGTCTACTTCACACAGTTATCTTGAGGACTAAATGAAACAATGCACAGAAAGCATTTGGCAGAGTAGGATGTACACAGTAAATATCTATCAGCTACTATCACTATTACTATACACTGCATACAAATATGTACATATATTATTTTTACAGGATATTACAATGAGGCTCTCTCTTAATTTGTCTGCAGCCCGCAAATGTGGGAGAACATAATAAGAAGAAACAAGAGAGCATTAATATTTCATCCAAGCAGAGATTGCAAAGGAGGTGACTAATAATGAACCTTCTGATTCCTTCGCCGAAGGTTCAGCAACTGTTTCTGTAAAGGGCCAGGTAGTAAATATTTTCAACTTTGCAAGCCATAGGGTCACTGTTGCAACTCCAGTGTTATAATGTGAAAGCAGCCATCGATGTTGTGAATGGATGTGGCTGGGTGCCAATAAAACTTTATCTGTGGACAACAAAATTTGAATTTCATATACTTCTCATGTGTCATGGAATATTATTTTTCTTTTGACTTTCTTTCACCATTTAAAAATGTAAAAACCATTCACAGAAGCACTATTCCCAATAGCCAAAAGGTAAACAGAGCCTAGATGTCTATCAATGGATGAATGAATAATCAAAATGTGACATAGCTATATATTGGAATATTATGCAGCCATGGAAAGGAGTGAAGCAATCCACAAACAAAATGCAGGAAGATTGGCAACAGATGTTAGCTCAGGGTGAATCTTCCTCAGAAAATGAAAAAATATATATATATATATTTGTTAAATGCCCAATAATCTAAAACATTCTAGTTATTAGAAAATTAGTTAAAAGTCACAGCTGTTACCAACAGGTATCTGATTATCTCCAGACTTCATGCTCCTTATGCAGGGAGAATTGTAGTCCTGGATTTAGGAAGAGCCCTCAGGAGAGAGAGGCTTTCTGTTGTTTTCACTGCACTCCCTGCCCAGAGAATGAGATTTCCAATGAGACAGGTGAGTATATGCTTTACAGAGACTTTCTCTACCTCTCTGTTATGTCCGTTATTCATCCGAGGAAATATTCTGGATGAGAACTGCAGAGTTGAAATGCTTCCTTAGTCAATTTAGTAATTGACTATTATAACAGGCCACTCTCCTTCTTGAATTAAGTTCATGTATCCTAAATAAAAATCAAATCAGCATTCCAAATCCAGCTATATTTTATAAGAAGGCCATATCATGACTAAGCTTGGGTCATGCCATGTAATTCAGTACTCTAGTCCCTGAAAAGGGAGAAATAATAACCTCGATAACTGCAGAAAAGGACATTTAATTAAATTCAACACCATTTGTGTATTAAAAAATAAACAGCAACAACAAAAACAACTCTTACAAAATCAGGAATAGAAGGGAACTCTGTCAATCTCATAAAGAGTATTTACAGAGTCAAACTTTATGGTGCAGTGTTGAAATCAAGGATAAGAGAAGAACGTTCATTATCATTGCTTCTACGAAACACACACTGGAGGCCCTGCTTAATGCAATATTGGCAGGAAATGATACAAAAGGAATGATTTATTGGAAAGGATGAAATAAAACTGACATTATCTTCAGCCGCTCCTCGGCTCAGCGGTTCGGGTTCGTCTCTCTCCGATTTCGCGGCCACAGTTCGGCTCTTTCCGTCTCTCCCCGCCAGGTCCCGGGCTCCGCCCACAGCCTGGTCCCCGCCCCTTGCCCCGCCCGCACCCTTGTCCCCGCCCACAGCCCCGCCTCTTTAACTGGTTTCCACCCACAGCCCCGCCCCTAGACCTGGTCCCTGTCCCTGGTGCTGACCCAGCCCGCGGACCGGTCTCACATTAACTCTAGAAACTAGACACCTCCCCCGAGGCTGGGGTGAGAGGCCCCGCCCCGCCCCGCCCCGTCCCCCCCGCGGCCTCAACCCGGAGCCCCCAATCGTCCGTCCTCCCCGAACTTCTCTCCTCCCAGACGCCCGCCCGAGACCGGAAGCGGAAGCGCGGGCGGCGCCCTGGATGGAGCGGGAGGTCTGCGCGGTGTGTCCAGTCTTCTCGGCGCGGACGGGATTCCCCTGGACCTTCGGCCGAAGGGGCGACGCGCGGTGAGCGGCGGGCGGTCCCGGCTCCGGTCGCGGTCCAGGGAGGGGCCTGGGCCGCGGGCAGCCCCGTCAGGGCCCGGCGTCCCCCCGTCCCCCCGGAGCCCCGTTTCCCCGGGCTGTTCGCTCAGGGCGCCCGAGGCTGCTGTTCCTCCCGGCTCCGGGCGCCGCCGGCCCCTCCTCAGAGTCCCCGTCACCGTCCTCCGTGTGATTTTGTCCGCAGGGCGCTTATCCGCGTCTGGAGGCGGTGTTTGGGTTGTTACAAATGGGGGCGCTCCTGGCATCTAGAGGGGGAGGCAGGGATGCTGCTCAGCGTCCTCCAGGGCCCAGGACGGCCCGACAGAGAATCATCCGGCCCCAAATGTCAGTGGTGCCGAGGTTGGGAAACCTGCTCCAGGGCCTGAAAATCTCCCGAGCCCTGAATGAAGTGTGGAAATTGTTTACAAGTCAGCGAGTCACTTACAGGGGCCCTAAATGACAAGCTTGTTTAAAGGGTCCAGAGTCAGCAAAAAGTCTCTGTCCAGCCAAGTGAGTTGAGCGACACAAGTGCACACAGCACGAAGCTGCTTCCTCCCATCTTGGGGAGCAGGTGACTGGATAGGAATCGGAAAAATCCAGTTTCAGCCAACAGTTACAGTTAAATCAGTAAATACAAAAAAGAAAAGTGAATTGGGTGGCCTTTCCATCCAACACCCTAGAAAAGGCCTCAAAAGCTTGTTTGCGCTTTTCTTCTCCCCTCAGACACGAAAACATCCGTGGAGCTCAAGTTTGAGGTGAAAGCAGGCTCAGAGTCCACCTGTCCTCGCTGATCCATGGATTTCTGTGTGACCAGGTGAGTACCCTGTGGACCTGGTACCAACAGGTTCCGGCAGCCTCCGCTGTGCAGAAGACCTGCCAGTGGGCTTTCCTGGGCTCAGGTTGTCACCACATGGACACTGAGAGTGAGGGTATCTTGAGAAAAATTATTGATGTTTGATGGATTATATTCAAGGGAAAGATGGTAAGCTGTGTGTGGTTCTGTGTGGTAAATATTTCAGTAAGTACAGTTATATGCAAATAAGAACACATAAAACAAATGTAAATAACTGCAAATGTGTATTATAGTAGAAAATATAGATTTACTTGCATTGCATAATACTCAAAAGTCAGGATTTATATATAATATAAATACAGAAATGTTTTGCGTGTGTATGTAGTATTAGAAGACATCCCATTAAATATTAGCAGGGATACTCAGCAACATTCCTTAGACCCATTCAACTTGACTTCTAAAGTCCTATAAATCCTCCACAAAAATTTGAAATAAAGGAGCATTCAGGGAAAAAGATGATTGGAACTTCTTTGTATTAATAACAAATTTAACATTGAATTTGCCAGTAGCCAGATTTATTTTGAGCATTTTTTTCTTTATGACATTTCAAATCATTTGGAGGAGTACTAAGCAACACTGTAGATTGCAGGGCAGGGCACTAGTCTCTAAAAAACCTGTTCTCACCACCTTGCCTTCTAAAGGGAATTAACTTTGTTTCTTGAAACTTTTCTGAAATAACGGTCTGGTGATTCATGTTGCAGAGAATCTTGTTAAGTAATTTTGTATTTAGTTGTTGGCCTCTACTAATTGTGTGTGTGTGTGTGTGTGCCTTTTTCATTCTAGCTTTCCTGTGATGTTCTTGAGGGGAATGTGTGCTTGTCATGCAATAGATAGTCTTTGAGTTTATAATTTATGGTGACCCACCATCCTCGTTTATTCAGGACAGAGGGGTTTTCCAGGACACAGGACGTTTAGTATTCAAACCAGGGCAGTCCTAGACAAACTGGGATGGTTCCTCATCTGATGAGCCAGGCTCTGGGCCACATGCATGGGGACCTGGAGAACCAGAGAGACCTTGTCCCACCTCCGTGGAATTTATATTGTATTTGGGAATTTGGATTTTAAACAGTTAATGATGAGAGTAATGTGGGAGTTTGGCACAAGGGGACTCAACCTGAGGGGGCAGGGAAGCCCTCTTGAGAAGGACTGATATTTAGCTTGAGAGCTAGAGTTTGGACAGGATTTAGCTAGTTGGAGGGTTAGACTGGAGTGAGGATGTGGGAGTGTGTTCAAGAGAGCGTTTCAGACAGAGGGACCCGCATGAGGACACCCCTGAAGCAGAGAGCCTGGTGTGTCCATGAACTGAGAAGAGGGATGGCTGAGCCGAGTCAACACAGGGGGAGGGGTGTGAGCCACGCCGGCGATGGGGGACAGGCAGGACCAGATCAGGGGTGACTTGGGACTCTGTTCTAAGACCAGTGGGAAGACTCTGGAGAGATGCGAGTAGAAGGAGGATGTGATTAGCGTTTGGTCTAAGCACGTTGGTTCAAATGGATTTCATGGTTAAGAATGTAGACTTAAGAGGCAAGATGGGAGGTGCTGGGAATAAGATGAGGAATAAGATGATTGTTCCCTAGGCCTGGGTGATGGCTGTGGAGTATTAATCAAATAGAAAGAAAAGACCTTGGAGGGTAGAACCGAGAGAACGTAACGTTACTTTCTTGCCTGCATGTGTCAGATGGCACAGGGCAGAGACTGTTCTCCTCGCTGCTGTCCGTGCAGAGCTGCAGGCACCCCCTCACCCAGGGCTGTGTGTTCACCCCTCTTTGTCACTCACAGGCCCCCCTCCACATCCTACAGGAAGTCAGGCCTTACTTGTGAGGGGGTTGTCTCACATGGGAGACACCGAGGAGAGCCTCTCCAGACATCAGAGCAGCCCCTTCAGCCTCTCCCTCAGCCTCCTCCCTTCCCCTCTCTCGCTTTCCACACCCAGAATGACCCCTGCTCAGTATTCCATGTCCCCAGGTTCTCCCTCCCCCAGGCTTGAGAAGGGTGGGGCAGCCACTGGGGTGGACATCATCTGCACCTTCCACTCTGACCCCCGCAGGTCCCGGGCTGGACAGAGAGTGACTCTACTGGGAGCCGTGCCATGAGACCCAGGGCGTCACCCACCTGGGCTCCCTCACCCTGGACGGGGACAGCCTCTACGTCAGTGGTGAGGGGCTGTGCTACAGCCACACTCTCTCTCCCAGTCAGAGTTCTGTGTTGCCTGCGTTGCTCTAAAGTGAGCTATGATCCATCTCTCTATGCTCCTGGTCTGGGATCAGTCTCCTCATCACTGTGTGATCACTGGGTCCAGCCACCTTCCATCTCGTTGCCTCCCCCCTGAACACCACTCCCCTCTTCCCCTCCCCTCTTCCCCTCCCCTCTTCCCCTCCCCTCTTCCCCTCCCCTCTTCCCCTCTGCTTTCCCCACAAAGCTCCCTACATCCTCCCTCTCCCTTAATCCTTTATGTTCACCCCAACTCTTGCTCAGCTCCTCTCGCCTTCTCTCCACAGATTACACCTATGGAGCCGCAGCCCCGACTACCACCAGTGAGTATTCCTGGTCCTGATCTCCTGGGTCCCGTCGACATTTGGGGTTGGGGAGCACTTGTTCTCCTTCACCCGCTGTCCTTGGTGAGGGAAGCACCTGGAAGGGCCCTAATTCATCCCTTCTCTCCCTCCCGGGTTCTGGTGGAGAGTCCCAGCCCAGTGTGAGAAAGCCTTAGACACAGACGTGTTCTCCACCACATTCTGACCCCATGTGGTTTTCACTTTAATTCTCCTAAAGCCCCGCCCTTGGTCCTCCTTTTCCAGGTATCCCATCCGTCTGTCCAGTTTTCTGCCCGTCCATCTGTCTCTCCTCCGAGTTCAGTCTCTCTTGTTCACCTATCTCTCTCTCTCGGGCTCCTCTCATCCACAGGCTTTCTCATCCCTCTACTCACACAGTCATCCGTCCCCTCACTCTCATTTATGCTTCACCTGTGAATGGTGGTCCTGGCACAGCCACTGCTGGAGCCCGGGTGAGCCTGGGGGCTCCTCCCACTCTGTCCCTCCCTGATGACAGCCCTCGCCACAGCTCCCGAGCCGGCCACCACGTCCCTGCATACTTCATCATCACCTGTGCCACCAGAAGCCACCACAGGTATCTGGGGGCCCCTTTTCCTTCCCAAGAGAAGCTCTCCGGCCCCACTCCTCCACCAGCCAGTTGTGATCCAGGAGCTGGGAAGCCAGGGTGTGAAATTCTGGTTTTAGGGCAATCATGCTGATCACAAAGATTATACTGACGATTCAGTCTAATGCCAGCCCTCAGAGAGGCCCTAATATTGTGAAATTAACACACCATTATAGTATGATGTGGGATGTTTTGGGGAGAGGCGCCTGGCATAATTTGGAAGGGAAGAGCTTGCTAGAGAAAGTTTCACCAGAATGGAGTCTTTGAGAATAAGTAGGAGGGACCCTGGAAACTAGAGGATGAAGGGTTTTCCTGGCAGAGAGGATTCCATGATCAAAGGCTCCGGCCAGAAACAACATGCTGTATGATGAGAATTGAAATGAATTTGGATTGCGTGAAGCATAATGTTTAACCCGCAGTAGATGGATAAAATGAGACTGAAAGGTCAGCAGAAGCCAGATTGAGTAGAGCCTTGAGTGCCAGGTCAAGAAGGTTGAACTAAACACTGAAGGCCATAGGGAGCAATGGGTGGTACTAGAGCAGTGGTGGCCCTAGTGAGGTATTCATTTCAGAAAGATTCTTCTAGTAGTCATGTAGAACATCCTTTAGACAGAGCATCCAGTGAGCCTGCTGGGGTGTTGGTCCCGGTGAAGGAAATTAACACCTAAGCTGGGACAGGGATGGAGAGAGGGAGTATATGTGAGGACCAGTGTGCAACTGGAATTTGTGTTACTGGGAGGGAGGAGGAGCTGAGCAGATGTGCTGGTTCTGACTTGGGTGACCACACGGGTGGGTGGTGGTGCCACTGGGAGAGAAGACGACAGATGATAATGAGTGCAGGACTCTGGTCCTGCTCTCAGTGATGGCCATCGCTCTCCCTCTCGTCTTGCAGCTTTGGGGCACAACCTGAAGTCCCTCACAGTCACCTTCCCCATCTCCACCCTCAAGTATTCATCAGACAGGAGCAACGGCTCAGCCACGTTCAACTTCACTGAGAGGGTCCTGCAGAGCCTGGTGAGACCCTGGTCCCAGCAGCTCCCGTTGGGTTAATCCCACCCAGCCCCTCCCCCAATCCCTGTCCCTCCTGCTCCTCCTCCTCCTCCTTCCTCCCCAGCTGGATCCTTGTTCAAGAAGAGCAGCCTGGGCCTCTTCTCCTTGAGTTGCAGACTGGTCTCCCTCAGGTGAGACCCTCCCCTGATTAGTTGCCCCTAATGACCACTTTTGTCACCACCCCTCTCTGTCTCGCCCCTGTCCTCCCATTTCCTCCTTCCTGTTCTGACCCCCACCCCAGAGGTTTCCGGACCTCTCTCTAGAGTCCCCACGTCCCTCTCTCCCCAGGCCTGAAAAGGATGGGGAAGCCAGCAGTGTGGACGCTGTCTGCACCTACCATCCTGACCCCGTGGGCCACCATGCCTGTGTGCTGGGAACGGAGAGTCTCCACCTGTCTGCTCTTCCTCTTGGTGGCTCCAGGCTCTGCAGCACAGAGTTTATCCATCCAGAGAGAGCACCAGCTACATTTCCACATCATCAGCTGGAACCTCAGCAACCCGGAGCCCACATCCTGGGAATACACCGCCCTGCTGAGGGACACCCAGGACCAGGTGGGTTCTCCCCTGTCCCGTCTCTCCTTGCCCTGAGGGCACCGTCATTCCTCCATCTGACTTACATCTGTTACGTGATTGTTTCAACCCTTCACTTTCCCTGCGTACCTGGGTTCTCTCAGTGTCCAGAGGTGATGTCCTAGCTGCCTTCCCCATTTCTCACGTGGGTAAACTGAAGCTCAGAAAGGGGATTATTGTGTCTAAGGTCACACAGTGAGTTAGGGGCAGAGCCAGGATTTGAAGTCAGGTCTCCCTTGCCCCAAGGTCTGTGATCTTTCACTGGCTCCAGTGGCCCCCTGCATCTCCAGGAGACCTCCATCTTCTCACCCACTCTCCCTTGTGTTTGTTCTAGGTCACCAAGCTTTAAATGAAATTACATGAGAAATTCAGTTCCTCACTCACACACACTAGCCACATTTTAAGTGCTTGATAACAACATGGGGCTAATAATGAGTGTATTTGGTAGTGCAGGCAAATGTTGACATTATTGCTGAAAGTTCTCTTGGACAGGACCCAGAAGCAGGGAATCTAGAATCAGGGTAGAATTCCAGAAACCCTTGTTCATCCCTTGTGTCCTTCCAGGTCGGTCTCCCATGGTAACCACACTGGGTGGACTCACTGTGTACCTAGCCGCCTTGGCACAGAGACTGGATAGAGTTGCCATCTATGAGGAATTCCTGCGGCTGACCAGAAGGGTACCCAGCTGCAGAACTTGACCCTGGACGGAAAGAATGCCCTTGGGGATGGTAAGGCTCCCTGGTCATTGGGGAAGAAAGTGAGGCCTTTCTAGGGACTCTGGAGGCCTGGGACTGAGAGAACACTGAACTTGCTCAGGCTGGCAGGAGGTGGCATAGTCCCCCAGTCTTTACCCACCATTGAGAGAGAGAAAAGGACACCAGTGTAGTATGGGAGGCCCTCACCTTCTCCTAGACAGCTCAGTGACCTCAAGCTAGTCACCTCCCCTCTACGGACTTTTGTTTCCTTATCTCTGCACTGAGAGCCACTGGGCCAGATGGTCAATGAGGGCCTCCAGCTGTGTGTGAAGCAGACTTACAGGTTTGGGGGTGGATGTGGTTTCTGATCCACAGGCTATAGTTTGCCAAGTCCCGCTCTAGGTGAGCACCAATGCACTAGAACTTTCTGCAGTGGTGGAATGTTCTATATCTGTGCTGTCCAGTGCATAGCTGCATGTGGCTGTTGAGTGCTCGAAAGATGGTATTGTGACTGGTCTTTATTGTTACTGATTTTTAATGTTACTGAGGTTAGAATTTTTATTTTATTTAACTAAAATTAATTTTAATTCAAAAAGAGACTTGTTGCTGCTGCATATCAGACAGCACACCTCTAAGAGGTTGTCTGGGTAGAGGCACAAGTAGGGTGACCTGCACCCCTCCCCCCATGCCCACTCCCTCCTGGAGTTTATGTTGTAGCTGGCAATAACAAGAATAGAGAATTGAAACTTATCAATTATTTGATCTGAACAAACTCATATTTTTAGGGGGTAACCAGAGAAGACTTCCTGCAGGAAATTACATTGTAGGTTAATCCTAGGAAATGAATATTAAGCAAATAGATAAAGGAGAAGGGGATGATGTGTTTCTAGGCACGGAAGAACAATTTTGAGTGGGAATTTACGAATTTAGAGAGATCACATAGGCTTGCCAACTGTGATGACCCATTCTCCCCCCTGGCCGTCATAAGATAGTCCAACCCAAATTCAGTCCTCTGTGCCCAGAGGTATTAATTTGGTTTAATTTATTACATTTTTGTTCTGTGATAATGGCCTTGGATTTTGTAGCAAAGTGTGCTCACTTTTTAGAGATGGAAAGTAAAATGGGGTGAAACATCATGATGTCTACTTGAGTTTAATATTTCATTGAAAACATGGGATGAATCAAGGGTGGCAAGTGTTAATAATTTATACATTGATGAAATATTGTTTTAATTGGATGGAATGTACATTGTTAAATCTAGATGATGGATGTTTATGAGACTGTTCCCTTTATTTTTCTGTGTCTAAAAAGTTTTATTAAAAAGAGTGAAACACACTCACATGCATTCTCCATTTCATTCACTTCCAGAATATTCTCCCAACAGAGATGACACCTTGACTGAGAAGCATGGTAAACCTGCAGGAAACCCCAGCCCATGGTAGGGGGCGAGTATCTTGATGCTGTGCCTCATTGAAGAGAACCATGCGCACAGGGTCTTGGATGATGAGGAAAGTTGGCCAACCCTTGTCAAGGACGGTTGAGGCACAGTGGGGTCAGCAGGAGCCCTGGGGCGATGACAGGAGGTGGCTCACCCCACCACTTGTCTCCCCAGACCTCCCCTTCTGGACCCTCATCCTCATCTGCTTGGCAGGCCTCCTGGTGCTCATCACAGGCCTGATCTGCTGTCTCCTGGTAAGCCATGACGTGTTGATTGTCTTCTTACCATTGGGTTGTAATCGCTCTTTATATATTATAAGTACACGTCCTTTTCTAGGGATATGTTTTGCAGATGTTTTCTCCCAGTCTGTGCGTGGCTTGCCTTCTCCTTCACAACATGAGTCATTGGGGAAATATAAGTGACAGTCATCATGAGATTCTACCACACTTGAGAATGGCTAAAATTAAAAAGACTGACTATAGCAAGTGTTGTTGAAGATGTCAAGTCACTGAAACTCTCATCGAGTGCTGGTGAAAAATAGCTTGGATGCGTCTTTAATAATTACATACGTCTATCCAGCCATTCCTCTCCTAGGAATCCATCCAAGGGAAATAAACTCATATGTCTACACACAGACTTGTACACACATGTTGATAACAACCTATTTATTCTAGACAAAAACGGAAAACAACCAAAATGTCCATCTACTGGTGAACAGATACACAAAGTGTGGTATATCCCCACGGTGGAATACTATTCAACCATAAAAAAGAATGAATTATTTTTTTTCTTTTTTAATTATTTTATTGAAATTATAAAGGGTGTTAACATTGTGTAATTTCGGGTGTTCATTATTATTTGTGAATTTCTGTATAGACTGCATCATGCTCACCACCAGTAGTCTAACTATTATCCATCACCATGCATATGTGCCCCTTTAACTCTTTCACTCAATGCCCAGCCCCCGTCCCCTCTGGTAACCACTAATCTGTTCTCTTTATCCCTGTGTATGTTTATCTTCTGCGTATGAGTGAAATCATGCATATTTGATTTTGTCTGGCTTATTTCATTTAACATCCTACCCTCAAGGTCCATCCAGGTTGTTGCAAACACGATGATCTTGTCTTTTTTTCTGGCTGAGTAGTATTCCATTGTATATAATACATACCACGTCTTCTTTAAGCATTCATCTGTAGCAGGGCGCTTGGATTGCTTCCATGTTTTGGCTATTGTGAATAATGCCGCAGTGAACACAGGGGTGCATAAATCTCTTTGAATTGTTGATTTCAATTTCTTTGGATAAATACCCAGTAGTGGGATAACTGGAAGGTATGCTATTTCTATTTTTAATTTTTTGAGAAATCTCCATAGTGTTTTCCCTGGTGGCTGCGCCAGTTTGCATTCCCACCAGCAATGTGTGAGCGTGCCCTTTTCTCCTTATCCTCTCCAACATTTGGTACTTTTTGTCTTGGGAATTTTAGTTATTGTGACAGGTATAAGGTGATCTCTCATTGTAGTTTTGATTTGAATATCCCTAATAATTAGTGATGTTTTACATCTTTTCATTTGTCTGTTGGCCTTCTGTATATCTTCTTTGGAAAAGTATCTGTTCATATCCTCTGCCCATTTTTAGATTGGATTATCTGTTTTTTTGTTGTTGGGTTGTATGAGTTGTTTATATATTTTGGAGATTAACCCCTTGTCAGATATATGATTTGCAAATATTTTCTCCCAGTTGGTGGGTTGTCTTTCCTTTTTTTTTTTTTTTTTTGGTGAAGAAGATCAGCCCTGAGCTAACATCCATATCCATGGTAATCCTCCTCTTTTTTTCTGAGGAAGACTGGCTCTGAGCTAACATCTATTGCCAATCCTCCTCCTTTTTTTTTCCCCCAAAGTCCCAGTTGACAGTTGTATGTCATAGTTGCACATCCTTCTAGTTGCTGTATGTGGGACGCGGCCGCAGCATGGTGGGAAAAGTGGTGTGTTTGTGTGCGTCTGGGATCCGAACCTGGGCCGCCAGTAGCAGAACGTGCACACTTAACCACTAAGGCTCGGGGCCGGCCCTGTCTTTTCGTTTTGTTCATCGTTTCCTTTGCCTTGCAGAAGCCTTTTAGTCTCATGTAGTCCCATTTGTATATTTTTTCTTTTCTTTCCCTTGCGTGAGTAGACATGGTATTGGAAAAGATGCTGCTAAGATCGATGTCAAAGACTGTACTGCGTATATTTTCTTCTAGGAGTTTTATGGTTTCAAGTGTTAGATTCAAGTCTTTATCCATTTCGAGTTAATTTTTGTGTATGGTGGAAGATAATGATCTACTTTCATTCTTTTGCATGTGGCTGTCCAGTTTTCCCAACAGCATTTATTGAAGAGACTTGCCTTTCTCCATTGTATGATCTTGGCTACTTCGTCAGAGGTTAACTGGCCACAGATGTCTAGTTTTCTTTCTGGGCTTTCAGTTCTGCTCCATTGATCTATGAGTCTGCTTTTGTGCCAGTACCATGCCATTTTGATTACTATAGCTATGTAATATATTTTCAAGTTAGGATTGTGATGCCTCCAGCTTTATTCTTTCTTCTCAGGATTGCTTTGGCTGTTCGAGGTCTTTTGTTATTCCATATATATTTTAGGATTCTGTGTTCTATTTCTGTGAAGAATGTCGTTGGAATTCTGATTGGCATTGCATTGAATCAGTAGATTACTTTAGGTAATATGGACTTTTTAACTGTGTTTATTTTTCCAATCCATGTGCATGGAATATCTTCCCATTACTTCAGGTCATCATTGATTTCTTTCACTAATGTCTTATAGTTTTCATTGTATAGGTCTTTAACCTCTTTGGTTAAATTTATCCCTAGAGACTTTTTTCTTTTTGTTGCAATTGTAAATGAGATTGTATTCTTGAGTTCTCTTTCTGTTAGTTCATTATTAGAGTAGAAATGCAACTGATTGTGGTAAGTTGATTTTGTACACTGCAACTTTACTGTAGTAGTTGATTATTTCTAATAGTTTTCTGATGGATTCTTTATGGTTTTTTCTATTTACAGTCATGTCATCTGCAAACAGCAAGAGTTTCATTTCTTTCTTTCCAATTGGGATTCCTTTTATTTCTTTTTCCAGCCTAATTGCTCTGGACAAAACCTCCAGTACTATGTTGAATGGGATATGTCCTCTTGGTGGAAAGTCCCCTTTATCATTATATACTGCCCCTCTTTGTCTCTCATAGTCTTTTTTATCTTGAAGTCTGCTTTGTCTGATATAAGTATGGCAACACCTACTTTCCTTTATTTGCCATTTTCTTGGAGTATTGTCTCCCATCCATTCATTCTGAGCCTGTTTGTTTTTAGAGCTGATATGTGTTTCCTGGCGGCAGCATATCGTTGGGTCTTCTTTTCTAATCCACCCCACCACTCTGTGTCTGTTGATTGGAGAATTCAATCGATTTACATTTAGAGTGATTATTGATACATGAGGGCTTAATCCCACCTAATCTATATTTCCATTGTTCCTCTTCCTTTGTGTTTCTGACTACCATTTCATTTTGGGGGTTTTCTGTGGCAGTTTTCTCTATTTTTACGATCCAAGGCTCTGCTCTGATTTTTTGTTTGCTGGTTACTCTGAGGTTTGTATGAAGATCTCATAGATGAGACAGTCCATCTTCTGATAGCCTCTTATCTCCATTAGCCTAAGCAGGTTCCATCCCTTTCCTCTTCTCCTTCTGAGTTATTGTTGTCACAAGTTATTCATTTTTGTGTTGTGCGTTTGTGACTAAGTTGAAGTGTTTATAGTTACTTTTGATGCCTTCCTTCCCTTCTTCTTTTAAGTTATAATTAAGTATTTGCTACCCTGTTGTGAAACAGAGCTGTAGCTTTCTGATTCTGTCTATTTATCTCTTTGCTCAAAGCTTTGTAGACATTTGCCTTCTTTTTGTTTCAGGTATGAGGGCGTTCTTGATCATTGCTTGTATGGGAGATCTCGTGGCGATGAACTCCCTCAGCCTTTGTTTATCTGGGAAAACTTTTATTTCTCCATTGTATCATAAGGATCATTTCACTGGATAGAGTATTCTTGGCTGAAAGTTTTTTTCTTTCAGTATTTTTAATATATCATTCCATTCTTTCCTTGCCTGTAAAGTTTCTGCCAAGAAATATGCTGAAAGCCTGATAGGGGTTCCTTTGTAGGTTATTTTCTTCTGTCTTGCTTCCCTTCAAATTTTTTCTTTGTCATTGTCTTTTGCCAATTTTACTATTATACGCCTTGGAGAAGGTCTTTAAGCATTGATGTAATTAGGCGTTCTGTTGGCTTCATGTATTTGTAAGTCCGGTTCTTGCCCAGGGTTGGGAAGTTCTCAGCTATTATTTCTTTGAACAAGCTCTCTGCTCCTTTCTCCCTCTTTTCTCCCTCTGGAATACGTATAATTCTTAGGTTGCTTTTATAATTGCGTCATATATTTCTCCAAGAATTCCTTCATTTTCTAAAAATCTGAGTCCTTTCTCCTCGTCCACTGGAAGCATTTCTATATTTCTATCCTCTAAATCACTTATTCTTTCAACCATGATATCAGCTCTATTTTGTAAGGATTCTAGATTCTTTTTTATCTCATTAATTATGTTCTTTATATCCAGAATTTCTGCTTGTTTTTTTTTTAATAGTTTCAGTCTCTTTGATGAAGTATTCCTTTTCCTCATTAATTTTATTCCTGAGTTCATCGAACTGTCTGAACATTCTTGTAACTTGGTGAGTTTCTTTATGACAGTTATTTTGAATTCTCTGTCATTTAGATTGTAAATTTCTGTGACTTCAAGGTTGGTTTCTGGAGATTTGTCATTTCCTTCTGCTCTGAATTGTTACTGCAGTTTCTTATGGTATTTGATGAACTTATCTTTTGCCTGCGTATTTGTGGTAGTATCAGGTCGCAGACTGGTGAGGGTGGGCCTCTTTACATAGTCTATGGAATTGAATGCTAATCTCTTCCACAAACAGCCGTGTGAACACATCCAGAAATAATGCTTAACTAGCTTTCTGGGCATCCCTTAGCTCTGTCAAGTTGACACCTGAAATTAACCAAAAAGGGTCAAGTTACAGAAGTGAGATGGGGGGATCTTTCACTGGGTCAGGAAGGAAAAGGACTGAGGTGGTTTTGGAAGGATCTGGAATTTTCTGGGCTTTCTCGAAGAGCTTTGATAGAGCAGTCTTAGCAGTCATGGGGAAGGAAGCCTATTTCAGAGGGTCAAAGAGTGACTGAGAAACAGAAGGGCAGAGAGGGAGTGGAGGTGGACGGCTGTGCCTTGTGCCTCCTGACAGTGGCCTCTGGATTTAACACAGTGATGGCTCCGTCCCAGAGCCCACAGCTTTGGTGTGGGGCTGACTCCTCACTAGGACTAGGGTGTTCTAATTCCTCAGTGTGAGCTAATCTGCATATTCCAAATCCCCAATGTCCTAGCAATGGGGTGTCAAATGGCCCTCTCTGGTCCAGCAGGATCCAGGCACAGGACCCTTTATGGAACAGGAGGAGGAGCTGGGTATACACGGGGTTCTTACTTGCCAGACCTGGAGTTCTGGGGAGTGGAGCTGAGCGAGGTCACAGTGTAGGAGCCGCTGACAGGGTTTGAGGCCACCTGGGAGGAGAGCAGAGTAGGGGTGGGCATCAGGGACGGTCAGGACAAGACCTGCCCCCTCATTTGTATGCTGCATCTCTGTGCCTGGACACAATCTACTCCTCAAGTCTCGTTACCAAGAGCTGATTTCTTCCCTCATTGACTCTTTTCTTCCTTCTTCTTATATTGTTAAATTATTTTAAGTTAAATTTAGCTGGGTTTTCTCTCCCATACATTTAAAATTATTCCTTACTGATTCTTAGATGGAGACTGTGATTTCAGTGAGTTACAATGAAAAATGAAGGAGTTCAGGGGTGATAACTGTGGACCTGAGAAATTTAAATGATGGCATCGGGCATGGTCCATGATCTTCAGGATAGCCATATGATAAGCCACATGATAATCAGAATTTTTAAGACAAGGTACTGTTAGGTTTTATGGTTTGAGTGAGAACAAAGGGAGAGGCCTACAATTGACACACAGTTTACACACAGCAGAGAACCCTCCCTCACCTCTTCCAGCTCCTGGTGGTTCCTGCTTCCCTGTCTTGTGGCAGCAGATCTCCAATCTCTGCCTATGTCTTTCACATGATCTTTTTCCCTCCATGTCTCTGTGTCCTCATCTCTTCTTATAAGGATGCCAGTCACTGAATTGAGGGCCCACTCGTTTAATCTTCTCAGCAATCCTGGAGGTAGATACTGTTGTTATCCTCATTTTATAGGGAGCCTCAGAGGGGTAAGTTAACTTGTCTAAGACTGTACAGCTAGGCAGAGGCAAAAATCAAACCCTGACCATTTGGCCCCAGCAGCCATACTGTTAGCCATCTTGCTGCACTGCCTTATAAGTGAGCATGGGTGAAAGGCTCTTCAAAAGTTGGGAGGAATTCCTGATCAGATAAAAACATCCTAGCTACATCATGTGAAATATTTCAATTATTTATTTAGATTCTGCATTTTTATCTAACTCTGGGAGCTAGTGAAATGGTCTCCCTTAGTGCTGTAATATTCCAGCTGAATCAGGTGAGCCGTGAAAAGCAGAGTGCCCATCTCTAAACTGCTCACATTTCCAATAAAAGGAGCATCCATTTGAGTTGGCTTTTTTGGAGAGAAGAAATACCTTCAAGCTCCACTGAAGAAAACTTCAAGCAAGAAGACAGATGTGTGCCTAGTGTGCAGTGGCTTTGCAGTGGCTTTGGCTGTGGATTTGAGCCATGTCAGGAGAGGTGGTAGAGCTGTGAGCGGAAGAAGCCCCACAGCAGGAGACGCACCAGACGAAGACACCCCAGCGTTACACAGTGGGAAGAGTTCCATCCTGAGAGGACAGCCTGCAGCTCCCAGGATCTGAGTAGTATTCATAAGACCAAGGCAGCCACTGTAGAGCCCAGGCTTATCTCCAAGGGGTGAAGTGACCCGTGTTCTGGAGGGGACACCTGGTTAAAATAAACATCCTGGCAAGGGGAAAGGAGTCATAAGACTATCCTGAAGTGCCCATATTTAAAGAGGAAATGACTTAGGTTGGAATTGCCGGGAAGCAGATCCTGAGACAAGGATTTGAGTATAAGTAGTTTATGTAGGAGGTGGTCCCAAAAATCCCAAATAGAGGAGAGAGGAAAGTGACAGGGCCGATAAAGAGTGTGACTGAGTAGGTTACCTCTGTGAGCAGCTGGAGCTCAGTCCCCTTACGGAACCTTGGAAGACTGTAGAACATGCCTCAGAGTTATTGCACACGGGGGTGGGAAAGGGAGGCGTTTACCCTTCCCCTCCCGTCTGTCACTGACTGAGTGTTGTGCCTGGCTCCACTTCTGGCAGCTGCACAGCAGCGAGGGAAGTGCTCCGGCCAGGAGGCATGGGTGCTTGTAGGAGGACACTGTGGGCATGTACTGGGGTGGTGAGGGCCCCAGGGATATGGGCCTGGCCTTGTCATACTTGCTACAGGAAAGAACAGTAGGGGAAGGGGGTGAAGGAGTTGGGTTCTTACTTAAAGTTGTCTGTATAAGCCTCAGTTTCTTATCCTTGCTGGCCCACAGTGCTTCCTTCACCAACAGTCCCCTTGAATCACTGCTCAGTTATACACAGTGCACAAGAATCTCCCTAATGTGCGGCTCTGAGCGGTTGCCCAGGTTTCTAATACCAAGCCATTGTGCCTTCATGGGGATGGTGACCCCTCAGCTCTGCCATCCTCAAAGATGTGACTTCATTTGACCCAGAGCGATGACAAGTCGAAAGGTAGTCTCTCTGTGTTCAGCTGGACCTCTTTTATCTTAATAGCTTTTAATTCATGTGTGTTTCTATTCAGAAAACAATTAGAAATTAAACTGAATACACAAACAGTTTTTCAAGTCCTGGCCCTAAAACTAGATCTGCAGGCCTGTTTTCAGGAGAGGGTAGTAACTGCTCTTCTCTCCAGGCTCGCTAGACCATGAGCTCCCGTGGGGCAGGGCCCAGGGCCCCTTCCCCTGCTACACCTGGTGAGTGAGAATGGCCCGCTGACTTCAAAGAGGGAGAGGAGACAGCTATTCTCTTTGAGCCAGGTGTGCACGCCTCCCATTTCACATGGAGTTAGAGGGCAAATGAAGTTTGAACTCTCCACATCCTGCTTCCTTTTAGGGGTGCCTTCCAGGTGGGTAGTGGGGAATGTGGCTCAGATTTACAGCTAACACTTACATTGGTCTTACTGTGTTTCAGGTACTAAGGTCTTTATATGTGTGTGTATATAAATATTTATAAATATACACACAAACATAAACATATACACACACTCATTGCAACAACCTTACAAAGTAAGAACTATTTTTGTACCCATTTTACAGATTAAGAAACAGAGGCCAAAGAAGTTAGGTAACTTGTTCCCAGGTCACACAACTGGTCGGTAGAAGAGCAAATCTCAGCAGACTGGTTCAGAGCCTTAATTAATAAATATATCTACTCACTTTTCAGTTACTGGAAGAAAGATTTCACTTAGGAAAATGATGAGAGGGAGACTTTCTTTAAGGGATTTAGCTTCTCTCGTAGTCAAGAAAGAAAATAACAATAAAGTCTTACCTTTTGTGGAAATGTTTGGCTACCCAACTATCGTTCCTTTCGCCTTCTCTGTGGTGAAATTATGGGACAAGTGTGTTAGGTGTCAAGGCTCTTACAAGTGAGAAAGCTGTGTTCATACATATAGGTGCACATCTTACAGTGGAGTGATGGGGAAGAGAGAAAAAGTGAACGAGAATGGGAAAAGGAAACATAAGTCGATTTTGCATGAGGCAGATAAATTTTGTGAGTAACAGTTTCTTTTCTCCTTTTGATAGTACAAGGGATTACAGAGGCCTCCACAGGAGAACAAATATTGATTTCTTGTTCTTTAGAAGACTTTCCAAACTTTGTGTACTTATATTCTATGAAATACTGTATTAGTAGAAAAGGACAGCCTGCTTCATATAGTCTGAAAAAAAATGTTAGTGCCTAGAACTTTTTTTGGAAAGGAATCTAGCAATAACCATCACAGTTAATAGCCATATATACTTTATCCCAGCCATCCAACTTTTGGTAATCTATGCTCTAGGAATAGAAGCTCTAGTTAATTTAATAATGTTAATATAGTGAAAAAAAATTAAATATATGAGGAAGGAATGGACAGGTGGTTAATCCATTTTAGGAAAAAGGAGCCTGCCTGTGGATGAGATTGCTTTTTTAATTGTGGTAGAGTATGAGTTGCTTTTATCTTTACTCAGGTCTCTCAGAATTAGAAAATGGAGTTGGTGTTCTGTCTCTCTGTGGTAATTCTTTAGTGAACAGGGAACTCTAAGAGACATAGTTATATCCTGAGTCACCCTATTTGGGAATTTCCAAGCAGATACAGGGCATATTAAATTGTATTATAAAAGAATGAGCTGTTGCCTTGATATTCTCAGACACTTGTTAAGCTTCTGTTCTTTACTTGAAACCAAGACTTAACTTGTATTGTTTTGATGAAGGCAGTTGCTTTGGCTTAGAGTTATTGGGGAAAATGTTGAACAAAAAATGTTCCATCATTTTTGGAAAATCACCTACTGGTACAATTTAGGAATGCTGAATTTCTCCTGAAGCTTCTGTCTGCTTTTCTACTCTTCCCATTTACCCTACAGGGACTTGATTTTATTTATCAGGTACAAGTTCCATTTAGAGTCTATTTTAGTAGATCTGGTTTTGTACTGGTTGTATTTACTAAGAAATTAGACATAGACTTCAGATTCATTATTAGGGATTTTTATTTATTTTTTCAAAAAAGCTATGGTTCAGTAACACAATTTGAGTTTAAATGATTCAGTTTTGAGAATTGTAGCATAAGAAATGGGCACTGGAGTGCTTGTGTCTGGGTTTGAATCCTGTGACAGAGAGCAAATTGTTCAACCTTGCTAAATCTTGTAAGAGTGGGGATAATAATAATGGTTGTTTTGAAGATTAAAAAAGGTAATAGATATCTGCTTGACATCTGGTAAGTGCTTGACAAATGTTCACTGATCTTGTCACCACCACTCTTACCACTGTCACCATCATCACCATCTTTATTCTCCACTAGGTTAGCCATACTTTGGTCCTGGCTTCTTGCCGCTGATCTAGGATAGTGGAGAGGCCAGCTATGGGGGTAGAGAGGCTAGCTATGAATTAAAGAAATGGGAAGTAAAGCCCCCTGGTGGTAACAACTCATAATATATTGATTTTATAGTGATTTATCCTACAAAATAACTTAGAATACATCCTTTGAAGCCTAAATTTAATGGATCCATTTTAAAATTTAGATAGTTCCAATGACTATTGGATTTAATGGCCAGAGACATCTCTTTGTGGCCTCAGTTGAGAAAATTTGGTTGTGTCTATAATCTGTCACAGTGGCAAAAAGGAAAGAACAGTTACAAATCACATTGGTGTGGTGTCTTAGTTGGCTCAGGCTGCCATAACAAAATACTACAAACTGGGTGGCTTAAACAACAGAAATGTATTTTCTCCCTCTTCTGGAGGCTGGAAGTCCAAGAGCACGGTGCCAGCAGGGTTGGTTTCTGGTGAGGCCTCTCTCCTTGTGTTGCATGTGGCCACCCTCCTCTGTGTCCTCATATGGCCTCTCCTCTGTGCCTGTGCGTGGAGAGAGAGCGATCTCTGCTGTCTCTTCCTCTTCTAAGGACACCAGTCCTATCAGATTAGGGCTCTACCCTTATGACCTCATTTAACCTTAATGACCTCCCTAAAGGCCCTGTCACATTGGGGATTGGAGCTTCAACATAAGAATTTGGGGCCAGCACAATTCAGTTTATAACACATGGTAAAGTAAAATAATTCCTTCAGGATTGTTATATGTGTTTTTATTAAGGGATATTTTTGAAATCTTCTTAATGTAATTTAAGGACTTGTTTATGTGGAAACTAAAAAGTGATAATTATACTGTGTGAAAAGCTGAAAATTTAGTCTGACAGCTCTGTTTCCATTCTACATTCACCTTGATGCTTCCCAATTCCCTTGTCTGGGGAAAAAATATATTAAGAAAAAATTAAAATTTCCTCAGCATATTGTAAAACGAAGTATAACAAATATTTTTTCAAAGTACAGTAGTGGTCAAGATCCTCTTGCTTTGAAAATTCCGGTTAGTAATTATTAACCGAGACATCATTACAATAATTCTAAACTTGCTGATATCTCCTTATATATGTCCCCTCTTTTCCTCCAGCAAAGAGGAATGCCTGATTGAAGAAGTTACCTTCTGTTCCTTAATAAGTATTTTCAGTTGTGTTTGTTTGCTTTGCTATCACTTTGCCCAACTCTCAATATTTTTTAAGAAATTGCAGATGGGTAACTGTGACAGGAAAAGGAAGAACTGAACTAAAATCTTTGATTATAGATTTACCTCAAGCACTCAACTACAGAAAGTAATAGGAAGGCGTAAAAAAGTTGATCATTATGTCAGATCCTTAAATTCTGATACACGATCCTTCTTTCGGCAATAACATCTGTCTCTCAAAAACCTGTCAATTCCTAATATTATTCTAGTGTCAACAATAATGTGAAACGCGACATTCTCTCTTCAGCTTCCCTGGTTCAGAAACTGCTTTGAGAAGACGCATAATTATGTTCAGAATTTTAAGATTCAAGACCACCCTATTTCCTGTTGCTAAGCAAACCAACTGACAGACTATTTTAAAAAAGAAAAGAGACGCCTGTCTTTGTGCCTGTTCTCGGCAAGTGGGAAATCTGCCAACCTGCAAAAGCCCAGCTTGTATTTCGCTAGAGCCAATATTTTACTTTGCAAATGTTGAGCCCGTTCAAATGTAGCATTACCTTATGGTGAGCAGGAGTTAATTTTTGCAGATTTCTTGTACATTTTTTGTTATAAAAGTTTAAAGTATTGCTGGTGGGCATGTAAAATGGTACAGCCACTTTGGAAAACAGTTTGGCAGTTTCTCAGAATGTTCAATATAGTTCCCATATGACCCAGCAACTCCACACCTAGGTATATACTCAAGAGAGGTAAAAACATGCACACAAAATCTTATGTGCAAATTTCAAAGCAGCAGTATTCATAACAGCCAAAAAGTGGAAACAACTCAAATGTCCATCATCTGATAAATGGAGAAACAAAATGTGGTATATCCATGCAATGGAATATTATTTGGCCGTTAAACGGAAGTACTTATAACTGCTACAGCATGGATAAACCTTGAAAACGTTATGCTGAGTGAAAAAAGCCAGTCAGGGGCTGGCCCAGTGGTGTAGCGCTTAGGTACACGCGCTCTGCTTTGGCGCCGCCGGGTTCGCAGGTTTGGATCCCAGGCACAGACCTATGCACTGCTCATCAAGCCATGCTATGGTGGCATCCCATATACAAAACAGACGAAGATGGGGACAGATGTTAACTCAGGGCTAATCTTCCTCAGCAAAAAGAGGAAGATTGGCAACAGATGTTAGCTCAGGGCCGATCTTCCTCACCAAAAAAACGAAAAAGAAAAAAGCCACTCAAAAAAGACCACCTATTACACCTATTGTATAATTTTATTGATATGAAATGTCCAGAAGAGGCAAATCTTTAGAGACAGAAGGTAAGTGGTTGCTAGGGCTGGAGGTTGGGGAGGATGGGGAGTGATTGCTAAAGGGTATGGAGTTTCTTTCTGGAATGATGAAAATGTTCTAAAATTGATTGTGGTGATAGTGGCACAGCTTTGTGAATAAACTAAAAAACTGCTAAACTATATAGTTTAAAAAGATGAATTGTATGATCTGTGAATTATGTCTCAATAAAACTGTTTTTAACAGTTTCAATTAAGTTAAATTTGTTAAATTTGGGGAAAAAAAGCCAAGAAGACAATGTTCATTTTCCTGGCATAATCCTTTACAAACAGATTTTGGGTAATTTCTTTTTCCTGTGTTTAGATTGATCTTTACATAGGTATAAGCATACTGAATATATAATTTTTTTTTCATTTACCATATTTCAGCATTTCCCTTGATGTGACATAGTCTTCATTTGCCTCATTTTTATGACTTCCTAATCTTGCCTATTTTGTTGTCATATAGGTCGCTTCCAACTTTTCATGATTATAAATAATGCTGCAAATGAACTTGTTTGTCCACGTAGCTTTTTTTTCTGTTAGGTTTATTTCCTTACAATGTTTCCATGTAGAATTATAGAATCAAAGGCAACAAGGATATTTAGGACCCTTAATGTCTGACTCTTTTCCAAGAGGATTCTGCCTGTTTATTCTGCTACCAAGAATGCAAGAGCTTCTATTTTACCTATCATTCATCAGTACTGGGGGTTATAATTTTTTAAGTGAACTTTTCATTCTAGAATAATTTTAGGTTTGCAGAAAAGCTGCAAAGATAATATCAAGATTTCCCTTGAATTCCTTACTCAGTGTCCGCCATTGTTAACCTCTTACATTATAGTGCCACACTTGTCAAATCTAAGAAACCAACATAGGTACATCACTATTGACTAAACTCCAGACTTTATTCAGATTTCACCAGTTTTTCTATTAATGCCTCTTTGCTGTTCCAGGACCCAGTCCAGGATTGAGTGTTATAATTTTAATTTAAAAAAATTTAATGTAATGGGTATAAAATGATATTACATTGTTGTCAGTCTTGTTTTTTGTTTTTTTTAAGCCAAGTTTTTAAGGGAATATTTCTAACTATTTTGTTTGATAGGAGAAAGATTGGAAGTTAATTTCCCTCCCAATAAACTTAGTTTATCGGGGCTGGCCTGGTGACACAAGCGGTTAAGTGCGCGCGCTCCGCTGCAGTACCCAGGGTTCGCTGGTTCGGACCCCGGGCGCGCACCGACGCACCGCTTGTCAAGCCATGCTGTGGCGGCGTCCCATATAAAGTGGAGGAGGATGGGCATGGACGTTAGCCCAGGGCCAGTCTTCCTCAGCAAAAAGAGGAGGATTGGCAGATGTTAACTCAGGGCCCATCTTCCTCACAAAAGAAAAAAAAAAACTTACTTTATGAAAGTGTTATTCCTGTCACTTGAAAACTAGAAACACACTTCTGCGGTCTTCCTGCCAAAAATGCATAACCAGAATGTAACCATGAGGAAACATCAGTCAAACACATATTGAGAGACAGTCTACAAAGTAGCCAGCCTATATTCTTAAAAAGATGTCAAGGTCAAGAATGACAAAGACAGACTGAGGAGCTGTTCCAGATTAAAAGAAATTTAAGAGACATGACCCTAGATTGGATCCTGAACCTGGAAAAAAGTTGGCTACAAAGGAGATTGTTGGGCCAATTGACAAAATCTGAATGTGGACTGTGGAATGAAAAATAAGATTGTATCAATGTAAAATTTCCTGATTTTAATCATTGAACTCTGCTCATGAAAGAGAATGTCCCTGTGGACATTTGGAAATACATACTGAACTGTTTAGGGGGAGAGAGGGAAGATGTCTGTAACTTACCTTCAAATGGTTCAGGAAAAAATAGTATGCATATATATAAACATACTCACATGCATGTATGTAGAGGGAGAGAGAATGATAAAATAAATGGGGCAAAACATAAACAATTGTTAAATCCAGCTAAAGAGTATTAGGGAAGTTTCTTGTATGATTCTTGCAACTTTTCTGTAAGTTTGAAGTTATATCAAAATAAAAAGTTACCCCTCTCCCCCTCCAAAAAAGTAGAACTTTTTTCCCTATTGAGTCTCCTAAATAATTTTCTATTTATTCCTATTGGGTCTCAGCAGATCCTCAAATACAAGTTGCCTCCTTTGATCCTTATGGGGGAATAATGCACCAGACTGATTTTTATGCATAATTAAGGGTAATCTTTTTATAACTCCTGATTTATTACATGCCACTAAAATATAATGTTCTCATTAATTAGTGTATTACTAGAGTTTGTTGAGGACCCAGAGTTCCATATTCTAAAAAGTCTGGAATTCTTGGCAAAATGGCACTTAATAACTACTTGCTATCACAGAGAATTGTAACTTCTCCTGTTTTTAGGAAGTACCCACTGTTAACAGTGCTTTTTTGAATTGGTCATTGTTTTCAGTTCCTGTGGTTACGGAAGCGTTTACTGTAAGTTAAATCATGGTTTTGTGCTACTTTTGTTGATCGCACAGGTTACCATTTAGACTCTTGTTGTTTCTCTCCGCTTCTTGGCTCTCTGCATTCTTTGTCCAGTGGAAATGGGCCTGGAGTCTTCTGCCTCTCTTAGTGGGTCAGAGGAGTTTGAGAACTACTGGTTGCAAGGAGTAACTCAAGGCACTTCCTTTGGCCCTCCCAGGTGGCTTTCTCATCTCTGAGACAGGCCTACACCTTTGCTTTATGTCTTGGCCTTTAACAGACCAACAAAGAGGGAGGGACTGCTGTGTACTCCCTGAGCTGGGTTAGTAATTTCTCTGGTATTGGTTCATCAACACTCCCTAAATGAGTCTTGAAAGTGAAATATCCAGGGCCTTCCAAACTCACAAGTCTGGTCACTGATTTGCCTCAGGTCTTCACTAAATGACCGCTATTGTGTACCTACTCTGAGTCCTCACGTGCAGCCAGCTGAAGCTCAAGCACAGTAGCACATCACTTGGAGCCATCTTTATAAATAACTTATTTTGAGAACAGGAAAAATGAAAGTAGTTGTTACATTAGGGTACTGGTAATAGGTGATTTTTGCCTGTTTTAAAATTTGTCTTTGTTATTATATCAGCTTTTCAATTACAAAAGGAATAGAAGACACATTGTATCACAAATACTGTTCATATTGATAAATCAGAATGTTGATTAATATAATTTTGCTAATTAAACCATATGGTATAATGGAAAACTCTTAGGAATGACGTAATGGCCTCTTTGGATGGTGAAATTGCAATATCCTCTAAGGCAATCTTGACCCAACAATTTTATTTCTAGGAAGCTGTCCCACTAGTATTGTCACGTTTGCAGATAGACATACACTCAAGGATATTGTTGCAGCATGGTTTGCAGTGGTAGATGGTGGGAAACAAACCAAGGTCCATCAAAATGAGACTGGTTAAATAAATTATGGTGCATCTATAGAACAGGATAATATGCAGCTGTTAAAATTGCAATATAGTCTCTTTGCCAGTCCAACAAGTAAGAAACTTAGAAGTCACCACTCCATCCTAACAAGTAAAAACACAAACAAACCAAAAAATCAGCAACTCTTCTTCAGTCTGTCAGAGAAGTGAGATCATAGGGCAGTCCACTACTCCTAAAATTGGAGGGACCGCCAGGTGCATAGAGAAAACACAACTTACCAGAACAGAGCTGAAACCTCTACAATAACCAGTGCTGAGAGAGAGAAACCTCAACTGTAACTGACAAATTGCTGGAGGCTCAGTGTAAATAGGTTCAAGAGATTAAAAACTCCAGGGGGACTAGTCATAGGGAGACTCCCCTCTTTTGTGAGTTTACAGGTCCTCACAGTGAACATCGGAGAAAAATTCCCTCATAATTCAGGTAGAGGAATGGGGAAAAGGAACCATTTTTGAAATGCACTAGAGCATTCTGTTCTTAGCAGTATCTGCCCTCAGGAGAAGCTATTTAACCAGAGCCTAACTGATCTAGGGGAAGGGAAATACCCAACTCCAGAAGGCCCTAGGCTTCTATGTGGAGAAAAGGAAATAACCAATTCCAGCCCCTTCTACCCTTGAACCTAAAATTGCTCTAAAAAGATGATGTCTTAAAAATCAATTGACTTAGATGCATGGATTTATTTCTGGACTCTCAGTTCTGTTTCATTCATCTGTATGTCTGTCCTTATACCAGTACAGACTAGAATTACTCTAGTTTTGTAGTAAGTTTTGAAATTGGGAAGTGTGAGTCCTCCAACTTTGCACTTCTGTGGAAGATTTTTTTGGCTATTCTAGGTCCCTTGTATTTCCATATGAATTTTAGTATCAGCTTGTCAATTTCTGAAAAAATGCCAGCTGGGATTTTGATAGAGATTGCTTTGAATCTGTAGATCAGTTTAGGAGTATTGTTGTCTTATCAATATTAAGTCTTACATTGCTTGTACACAGAATGTGTTTCCATTTGTTTAGGTCTCCTTTAATTTTTTTCTTCAATGTTTTATAGTTTTCAGTGTATTTGTCTTGCACTTCTTTGTTAAATTTATTCTGTTGTATTTTATTCTTTTTGATGCTATTGTAAATGGAATTGTTTTCTGATGTCAATTTCAGATTGTTTATTGCTAATGTATAGAAGTACATTATTTCTATTTATATATTGATCTTGTATCCTACAACCTTGCAGAACTTGTTTATTAGCTCTGTTTGTTCCTTGTGGAGTCCTTTATATAAGATCACGTTATCTTCAAATAGAGATAGATTTACAGTGATGCATCACTTAACGATGGGGATATGTTTTGAGGAATGCATTGTTAGGCAATTTCACTGTTGTGCAAACATCATAGAGTGTACTTACACAAATCTGGATGGTATAGCCTACTACACACCTAGGCTATATGGTACTAGTCTTTTGGAACTACCGTCATATGTGCAGTGCGTCATTGACTGAAACATCATTATTCAGCACGTGACTACTTTTTCTTTTGCAGTTTAGATGCCTTTCGTTTCTTTTTCTTGTCATACTTCCTGGCTAGAATCTGCAGTACAGTGTTAAATAGAAGTGATGAGAGCAGACATTCTTGTGTTAATCTGAATCATAGGGAGAGAGCTTTCAATCTTTCACCGTTGACTATGATGTTAGCTGTGGGTTTTTCTTAGATGCATTTTATCAAGTTGAGGGAGTTCCCTTCTATTCCTAGTTTGTTGAGTGTTTTTTTCTTATCATGAACACGTTGGATTTTGTCAAATGCTTTTTCTGTGTCTATGGAGATAATTATTCAGAGGGATTGTCTTTTATTCTATTAATATGGTATGTTACATTACTTGATTGTCATATGTTGAACCGACTTTGCATTGCTGGGATAAATCCTCCTTGATCATGGTGTATAATCCCTTTTATATGTTGCTGAATTTGGTTTGCTAGTATTTTATTGAAATTTTTTACATCTATATTCATAAGAAATATTGGTCTGTAATTTTCTTGAGACATCTTTGTCTAGTTTCAGTGTTAGGGACTGGCCTCATAGAATGAGTTGAGAAGTATTTCTTCCTCACCTGCTTTTGGAAGAGTTGATGAAGGATTAGTGTTAACTATTCTTTAAATGTCTGGTAGAATTCACCAGTGAAGCCTTTGGTCCTGGACTTTTCTTTAGGGGAAGTTTTTTGATTACTAATTCAATTGCTTAACTTGTTATAAGCCTATTTAGATTTTCTATTTCTTCTTGAGTAGATTTTGTTAGTGTGTGTCCATCTAAGAGTTTGTCCAGTTCATCTAGGTTATCTAATTTGTTGGCATACAATTATTTTTAGTATGCCTTTATAATATTTTTTATATCTGTAAGGTAGGTAACATAGTACCCATTTTCATTTCTGATTTACTTAGTAATTTAAATCTTCTCTCTATTTATTTATTTATTTATTTATTTATTTATTTATTTATTTGTCAGTCTAGCTAAAGGTATCTCAATTTGTTGATCTTTTCAAAGAATCAACTTTTGGTTTTGTTGATTTTCTGTATTGCTTTTCTCTTCTCTAATTCATTTATTTCTGCTCTAATCTTTATAATTTTCCTCCTTCTGCTTGCTTTGGATTTAATTTGCTCTTCTTTTTCTAATTTCTTAACATGGAAGTTTAGGTTACTGATTTGAGTTCTTTCTTCTTTTTTGATATAGACACATACAGCTATGAATTTCCCTAGTCTAAGCACTGCTTCTGATAGGTTTTGGTATGTTGTGTTTTCCTTTTCATTCATCTCAAACTATCTTCTAATTTCCCTTGTGATTTTTTCTTTGACCCATTAGTTATTTAAGAGTGTGTTTTTAAATTCCCACATATTTTTGAATTTGCCAAATTTCCTTCCTTTATTGATTTCTAATTTCATTCTATTGTCAGCAGAATTCATACTTTCAATCCCTTTAAATTTATTGAGACTTCACTTATGGCCTAACATATAGAATGTTCCATGTGCAGTTGAGAAGAATATGTATTCTGCTGTTGGGTGGGTTGAGTCTTCTGTATATGTCTATTGGGTCTCATTGGTTTATAGTTGTTCAAGACCTCTGTTTCCTTATTGATCTTCTATCCAGTTGTTCTATCCATTATTGAATGTGGGGTATTGAAGTCTCCAACTACTATTGTTGAATTGTCTATTTCTCCTTTTAATTCTCTCAGTTTTTGCTTCAGGTATTTTAGGGCTTTGTTGTTAAGATATGTGTAGATATATAGATATAGGTATAGATATCTGTTTCTCATTGTTATAAATTTGTCATAAACTGATCCTTTTATCATTATAAAATGTCCTTTGTCTCAAGTAACAATTTTGTGTCTTAAAGTCTATTTTGTCTGATATTAATATAGCCACTCTAGCTTTCTTTTGGTTACTGTTTGCATAGTATATTTTTTCCATGAGGCTTTGTTCATATACCCTTTTCTGTCTCTTTGCTTGGAACCTCTTTGTGTCTTTGAATCTAAAATGAGTCTCTTTAGACAGCATATAGTTGGATCATGTTTTTTATCCATTCTACCAGTCTCTTACCTTAATGGTAGTATTTATTCCATTTAAACTTAATGTCATTATCGGAAAAGTAGGATTTGCATTTGCCATTTTGCTCTTTGTTTTCTATATATCTTTTTTTGTTCCTTTAATCCTCCATGCTGCCTTCTTTTGCACTAAATATATATTTTCTAGTATACCATTTTAAATCTCTGTCATTTATTTTGCTGTGGGTACCTTGCTGTCATAATTAATATCTTAGCTTATAATAATCTAGTTTGGATTAATACCATTTTAATTTAAATAGCATACAAAAACTTTGCTCCTATATAGCTCCATTCTTTTCCCACTCCTTTGCGATGTTATTGTAATACAAACTTAATCTTTATATCTTATATGCTACTCATCAACATAGATTTATAATTACTGCTTGATGCACTTGTCTTTTAAATTATATAGGAGAAGAAGAAGAGTTACAAACAAAAAATATATTTATGCTTTGTTTTATATTTCCCAATGTAGTTACCCTTACTAGTGCTATTTATTTCTTACTATGAATGTGAGTTACTGTGTAGTGTCCCTTCATTTCAGCCTGAGGGATTCCCTGTAGTATTTCTTGTAGGGCGGGTATGGTAATGACAAATTTTCTCTGTTTTTGTTTAGCAAGGGATACCTCAATTTCTCCTTCATTTTTGAAGGAAAGTTTTGGTAGATATAGAATTCTTGATTGACAGTCTTTTTCTTTCAGCACTTTGAGTATGTTATCCTACTGCCTGCTGGCTTCCATGGTTTCTGATGAGACATCAACTGCTAATCTTATTGAGGATCCCTTATATATGAGGAGTCACTCCTCTGTTTTCACTTTCAAGATTCTCTTTTTCTTTGGCTTTCAATAGTTTGATTATGATGTATCTAGGTAAGGATCTCTGAGTTTATCATACTTGGACTTTGTTGAGTTTCTTTAAAGTGTAGATTAATGTTTTTCATCAAATTTGGGAAGTTTTTGCCATTATTTCTTCAGAATTTCTTTCTGCACCTTTTTCTTTCTCGTCTCCTTCTGGGACTTTCATTGTGCCTATGCTGGTATGCTTGATGGTGTCCCACAGATCTCTCTCTGTTCATTTTCCTTCATTCTTTTTTCTTTCTTTTCCTCAGTCTGATAATCTCAATTGACTTATATTCAAGTTTGTTGATACTTTCTTCTGCCTGTTTATATCTGCTGCTGAACCCTTCTAGTGAATTTTTTATTCTGGTGATTGTACTTTTCAACTGCAGAATTTCTATTTGGTTCTTTTTTTTTTTTAATAATTTCTATCTCTTTATTGATAATCTCTTTTTGGACATTGTTCTCATACTTTCCTTTATTTTTTTAGACATGATTTCCCTTAGTTCTTTGAACATATTTAAAATAGCTAATTTAAAGCCTTTTTCTAGTAAGTCCAACATCTGGGCTTCCTCAGGAATAGTTTCTTTTGACTGCTTTTTTTTTTTTTCCTGTGTATGGGCTTTATTTTCTTGTTTTTTTTCATGTCTCATAATTTTTTGTTAAAATTTGGACATTTGAAAATAATAAAATATGACAACTCTGAACATCTGATTCTCTTCCTCTCAGAGTTTGTTGTTGCTGTTTGTTTACTGACTTTCTGGACTAATTATGTAAAGTATTTTTTTGTCATGTGTGGTCACTGAAGGGTCTATTCACTTATTAGTGATCAGCTAATGATTAGACAGAGTTTTTTGAAATGCCTAAAACCAGTAAGTTTCACAGTCTTTGACAAGGGGCTTTGAGTGTGTCTTCAGGCACACCTTCAGCCCTCATCCAGACAGTTTACAATTCCACCTTGACCTTTGCTAAGTGCTTGCACAGAGCCTCAGGGTAAGCCTGAGGTGAGAGCTTAGGCCCTTCTCAGGACTTTTGCTGAGCATGCCCAAGGCCTGAGGGTGCAGGTGGCCATCTGGATTTCCAGGAGTATGTTGGAGCTTTTCAAAGCCCCCTATGGACATCTTGTTAATCAGCTTTTCCTTTTAAGGTTTTTGGTTAGCCTGTTGTTTGCCCAACTGTTATCTACTGCCCAACTTTTATATACAGCCTTGATGTTAAACAATTGTCTCTGATTTTTTTTTTTTTTTTTGTGAGGGAGATCAGTCCTGAGCTAACATCTGATGCCAATCTTCCTCTTTTTTCTGAGGAAGACTGGCCCTGAGCTAACATCCGTGCTCATCTTCCTCCACTTTATATGGGATGCCGCCACAGCATGGCTCGACAAGCAGTGCGTCAGTGCATGCCGGGGATCCAAACCGGCAAACCCCGGGCTGCCGCAGCAGAGTGTGTGCACTTAACCGCCTGCACCACTGGGCCGGCCCCTGTCTCTGATTATTTTTGACAAATACCCCCAAGGAGAAGGCTTTTTGCACTGTGTGAGCTCCAAGTCAAGTCAAATAAAGACAGTCTTGTGAGTGTAGCCTTCCAGGAAACCACCAGATAAGTCACGTAATGACAGTTCTCTGAGAATGGGGCGTTGAAGGAATTCCATCTCTTTTCCACTCCTTCCAGTAGCTGTTAGACTGCTGGGTTACAGGCTGTGGATTTTCAAAGTTACCGCAGACCTGAAGAGTGGGAAATGAGAATAGGACAAGTTAAAGCACCATAAAGTGTACTGTTCCTACCAAGATTCAGTTGTTTTTCTTGAGTAAATGCTCCCCTGATTGCTGCAAGCCTGTGGTTAATCTCCGGAATTCTAAGTTATTTTCCAGTGTTGAAGATGTTTTCCAGTGTCACTGTTTCTTTTATGAAACATAGAATTTTGAGAGGTTCTTATTCTACCATTTTCTCTGACATCTCTGTTCATTTGTTTTTAACATCCAAGTTGTTTCTTTTATTTTTTGGAATAGAAGAGATGGTATATTTGAAGAGAAGCAACACCTGATTCTGTTGCAGCTGTGTTTATAGCATTTTCTGTCTGAACATTTGGGCCTCAGTTTTTCCATATGCAGAAAAGGGGTGCAAATACGTCTCCCCATCTATTCTGTAGGGCTCTGTGAACTAAATGCTACTGTATATGTGGAGATGCTTTGGTCTCTTTGGAAGAAAAGCACTTAAATTCCTCAAGGCTTCAGGGTTGTTACTTCCAGTTCTGCTTCCCACTGTGTGTCCTTGATCAAGCCACTGAACCAATTGCTTCTGTTTCTTTTTCCACCTCTCCCCTCCCCTCTCTCTTTTCAAGGAAGAGACAATGTTCATTTTCCTGATAGACATGCCAGTAAATTTAAATTGCTTTAAATGTATTTAAAATGATTTGAAGATGTTCAGGAAAAACTGTTGTTATTTGAGGTTGACTAGAAATTATGGCTGTTTGCACATATGCAGAATATTTTAATGCAATCTCGAATGTGATTATTGGAGGGTTTTTTATATTACACATAATACCAGAAATAGAGTTTTGAAACCTCTGGTAGTCCTTTGTATGCGTCTCTCTCTCTCCCTCTCCCTTTTTTTTTTTTTCCATCAGGTACCTTCCTAGCTCCATCAAATCTGAGCATCTCTGAGGAAAGAGGCTAGAACTCACAGCTGTTTTTTTTGCTTGTGGCAAAATATACATAACATAAAATTTACCATTTTAACCACGTTTAAGTGTACAATTCAGTGGCGTTAATTACATTCACATAGTTGTGCAATGTATGCATTTCTTTTTGAAAAATATAGATTCCATAGTTCCTTGACAATATTTGCTTTGTGAACCAACACTGTTTTTAAAATTAAAGAGTATGGACTATACCAGTTTTTTGCTCATTCGTTTTGTAGGAAGCCATGAGTTTTATAAACATGGTAGCTGTTGATTTCAATGGTCATGCTTCCTTTACCTCATTTCATTTCTGAAAACAACCTAAACAACCTAATTGTTCATACACAATACATTTAACTCACGTCTCTTTTGGTGCTGCAGGTTGCAATGCAGGCAGGGATTAACTTGGGGACAGCTGTGTCAAGAGGATTGTATCAACCAGCAACAATCTTTATGGGCCGCCAAATGTCAGCCATCTCAAGCACTGGAGATGTTAGTACAGAGCGGAAATCTCCCCAACCCACGAAGAACTTCAGAACAATTCCTGACCCATGTTCACAGCAACAGACAGCCCAGAGCAGTGATGTGACAGACAGCTATGTAGTCTGCACTAATAGTGGCACACAGTGCTTAAATAAGTCTGACAAAATAGATGGAAGGACATCTCTTCAGATTGATGAGAAAATGCCAGTCACAGCCAGCCCATTGTCTGAGGAGGAAGAGACTCATTGCTTGGAGATAGGAAGCAACTCACATCACGGCAAGAGTAATTTATCTGAAAGCAGAAAGTCTGCTGAACTCCATTCCCTGTTACGGGGAAGATTACGTCCAGGGAGCAGAACCACTGATTTAAAGTGTGACAGTTCCAGCAGATCAGGGGCATCAGAGGGAGATATACTGACACGGGAACATATTGAAGTCAAGGAAGACAGTGCCAGACTACCAGTCGCTCCGATATCAGTCTCAGAATACTGTGCATCTGAAAGTAAGTGTTCTCAAGAGAAGCATTCTGCTCAGGAAGGTTTCTCAGGTGGGGTGAGAGGCTGAGATTGTTTGCTGATTTTTGTTGATATTTAGTTTTTCTGGGTGGTAGTGGTCTTATGTAAGAACAAAGTGTACTCTCTAATTTTATCTTTTGTCAAAAAACAAAGTACAGTGCTGACTTTGCCAACAAATTCCATTCTAATGAATTCTTAAATATGTATGTGGAAATATTCTTACAAGCGAATTCTCTGATTTTTAAACTCATTGTTATATTTTTAATATATTTAATAAAATATTTTTAATGAGTTTTTAAATACTGTAATTAATCATAGATTGTTTCTACATGTTTTAACTGATGAATAATCGCACTCCGTGAGGTGGAACGTCTTACCTCGCTTCTCCCTGCACTTAGTGATCAGTAGTCTCTTCATATCCCCTGTTACAGATCATCCTCCTCACGGGGACCCCGAGGCACAGAAGCCCTTCAGGAAAATGCAGCAACAGCAGGAAGAGGAAGGTCTGAGCAGCAGCAGTGACCTCACAGTTGCCGTAAGTGAAGATGATCTGATTTTAGAGAGTCCAGAACCACAGCCAGATCCCAGTGACAAGATGGAGGGAGAAGATGGAATAGAGGCCTTAAAATTAATCCACTCTGAGCAAGAAAGAGGTGCCCTATCCACCGAAAAACATAATTGTATTTTGCAAACTCTAAGCTCTCCTGATTCAAAAAAGGAATCCTCCGCTAACTCACCAACAAGAGAGTAAGCCATTGAATTTTTTTTTACTATTCTGTTTTTAATTATAGACATTTTTAGAGATCATTCCACTGGGAATGTATTGTCGAACACTCAGTCATGAATGTATAAGTTCCTTACTCATAAATAATCTCTTAGCAAAGGTCTAATTTGCTTTCTTTTCTTTTTTTATAAAATAGCTTTAAAAGTCTGAATATCATTGAAATCATGGTGATTTGCAGTTTATAATTATATCCAAACAATCCCTGGTTAATTCATAAGTCATTCCCCCCACCCCTACCCTCCAGCCTTTTAAGAAAACAAATCATTTTGAAGTTGTGGTAACACAGAAGGTGACAAACGGTTAAACTTACTAGGAATTCAGCTTTAGAGGCTAGGAACTTTGTATCTAATTAATTTGCTTAATCCTAATATCCCTTGCCATGGTGTCATTTTTGTCATACGATTAAATATGAGTTAATAAGTTCTTCTAAGTGTATATCTAAGCCAGCTTTCCTTTTCTGAATGTAAATATGAGAACACTGGAATCTTTAATGTTAAATAGGAACAACATCAGTGTTATACATTTTGAGCACTTATTATAATATCCAACTCATGAAAGCTCATGTATAATTTTTTATTATTGATTGGAGGTACTAGGTGGAATTGTGTAGAAAACATGGAAACTGTTGAAAACCAATTCTGCAATGAAAAATAACTCTAATAGCATCAAATCTCTTTTAGGAGTGGAAGGAACCTACGTAACAAACTAAGGTAGATCTCGCCTTTTAAAAATGAAGAAATCAAGGCTAGGGGCATAGGAATGACACGGAGGCCGTTGAGGCAGACCTTCCATACAGCCTGCCTCCCCAACCCACATGCCACCACTAGAATTTTCTGTTACACTGTGATGCCATCACTCTTTCTTTCCAACAGTCCCAGCAACAGTGAAAAGCCAAGTGGGCATCCTTGTATATGAGGGGATATGTTCTCTTTTAGAGCAGCATTGCACCTTTAATGTATTGCCTCTTACCATTCATTATCTACTTATGGTGAAAATTTTAATTTATAGTCTGATTGACTTTAAAGTGATGTTCAAGAAATATTTATTAATAGCACATCCAAGTACAAAGTACTTGTACTGTGGATGGAAGAACCAACATGGTTCCTGTCATTGGGAAATTTGATTTATTAGAGTGGCAAGCCAAATGGATTTTTTTGTGTGTGTGTGAGGAAGATCGGCCCTGAGGTAACATCTGCCAATCCTCCTCTTTTTGCTGAGGAAGACTGGCCCTGGGCTAACATCCATGGCCATCTTCCTCCACTTTATATGGGATGCCGCCACAGCATGGCTTGACAAGTGATGCGTCAGTGCGCACCCGGGATCCAAACCAGCGAACCCCGGGCCGCCGCAGCGGAGCGCATGCACTTAACCGCTTGTGCCCCCGGGCTGGCCCCCCATTGGATTTTTCTAGTAAGAATACTTCTCTCGTCAAAGAGGTACAGGTATTATATACTACATCATCAGAAACTTTATTACTAGAGATAGAATGTATCTGTTTTGGGTTTCGTATTTGTAGGCTTCTTTTTATAGCAATTCATTGGACCAGTAAGTAGTTTGGTGGATTAACTGGGGGACTAGCGTACTTACCCAGGACTCAGGCTTTTTCTGAGATGAAAAAAGTTGGGTATGTGTATAGAATTAAGAATGTTCTCTCTCTCCTTCTCCTATATGACTGACTTTTTCCTATGATCTTAAAGCCAAGTTCCTCAGAATTTTGGGATATAGTTTTCCAAAATTTGTTAGAAAATATGGGCATTTGGGGAATTTTTGAATAGTTTGTCCTAATGGAATGGTCCCAGAATGAAAGGTCAGTCACCAATGGTTGTTTTCTGTCTGTTACCAAATTTGAGCCCATTGATTTTTCTGTGGTAAAAGTACTACCCAGGGGCCGGCCCTGTGGCTTAGCGGTTAAGTGCGCGCACTCCGCTGCTGGCGGCCCAGGTTCGGATCCCAGGCGCACACTGACGCACCGCTTCTTGGGCCATGCTGAGGCCGTGTCCCACGTACAGCAACTAGAAGGATTTGCATCTATGACATACAGCTATCTACTGGGGCTTTGGGGGGAAAAATTAAATAAATAAATAAACAAAACAAAAAAAAAAGTACTACCCAGGAATAGGTTGAAGGTGGTTTAAATGATCCTGGTTAACCTGCTGACATCCTCACCGCTTTTGAGGCGCTGCGTTCTCTTATTTCCTCTTTAGCATGAGCTCTTCTCCTTGCTCTGAGGGTTAATTATTCATCTGAGACTATAGTGTCATATTTACAGAGCTAATACTATGACCTCAAAGGTTCATTATCTCAGTTTACTTTAGGGTCTGTTGGGGGCCTGGAGAAAAGTCACTTGAATGAATTTTAGTTAACAAAGATCGAGAGATGGGACAAAGGAAGACACATAGAAGGATCTGAACAGGAAAGCGGAACCTCTGATTTGATGAGAATGATGATAGATACTATGTTTGAGCACATCTATGTGCCAGCTGAGTTGCTGACCTTGAACATAAAACTTGGTCTTAAGCTTCCTGGCAGTGAAGGGAAAATAGATGTGCAGTATGCAGCGTAGTTTCCATCTGAGGAGAAAAGTGAAATCAAGGGTGACTTTTGGTGGTGTTTTCTCTTGTTTTTTGTTTGTTTTATTTAAAAAAACTTTTTAACAGCTTTATTGAGATATAATTCACGTACCATACAATCCACCCATTTAAAGTGTATAATTCAAGAGTTTTTGGCATATTATATTATTAATATTTAAATGCTGTGTTAAAATGTATATAACATAAAATTTTCCATTTTTAAGTGTACAATTTAGTGACGTTAATTATGTTCATGATATTGTACAACCATCACCACTACCTATTTCCAAAACTTTTTTGTCCCCCTTATATATTTGTCCTTTTGGTCTATTTCAATTCACATAACATTTTCAAGATTCATCCATGTTGTAGCAGGTATCAGAACTTCATTCCTTTTTAGGCTAAATAATATTCCAGTGTATGGATATACCACATTTTGTTTATCCATTCATCTGTTGATGGACATATGGATTGCTTCTCTGTTTAAAAGCCAAGCATCTTTGAGAAGGTTCATGACCCACCCCCATGGATATTTCCAGATAATTGAAGACCAGCTTGTGCTTCCTGCACAGTTCCTTCATTGCAAGCTATAATTCACATTTCTCACAAGGAAGCATACTAGAATGAAGCTGAGTAAAAGCAATGTTGTTAAAAAGGAGGACCTTGAATCTCATTGTTAAAGAGTAGTTTGCTGCAAACATTGGTACAAAGCTCCATGACCTAAAACACCAGACATTTATTATTTTTCAGGTGCCAGGTGGTTGGCCCAGTGTCATTTGGGGCTACAAGAATTATTTGGCCAGATGTCCCTTATCGTCCAGTAGAGTAGTCCAACCTCAGTCACCTGGTGGTGGTAGCAGGGTTCCCAGCACAGCAAGAGGGCAAGCCCCAGTGCACAAATGCTTTAAAGTGTCTGCTTGTGTCAGGTTTGCTCATGTCCCATTGGTTAAAGAAAGTCACAGGACCCAGCCTAGAGTCAAGAGGTGAAAAAATATAATCCACCTCTTGATGGGATGAGTGGCAAAGTCACATTGCAAATGATTGCACACAGGAATGAGAAGATTACGGTTGCTTTTTGCAATCCACCACAGTACTTGAGGACAAATTCAAATGAAGATAACCTCAGTGTGAGTCAAAAGGGTCAGGAAAGGTTTTATCCCAGGGTGTTGATGCAGCATCTTGAAGGCTGTAAAGGCTTGAATAAGAAGGAGGAGGGAAAGGAGTGAATGAGGTCTGGAGGAAGAGTGCAAGAAGGAATGCAGATACAGAGAACACAAAGGGCGTGGGAGGGCAGAGCAAAGCGTGTGACTAAGGGCTCATTGAGCAGGGCTTGTTGGAGTAAAGGTTTAAAATGTTGCCTGGGTCATGTTTGAGAAAGACCTTGAATATCAGGGTAAAGAATTTAAAGTTCCTTCTCTGTGTTTTCCAGAACTATTGAAGGTTATTTTAAGAGAAGAGTGGTATGGTGAGTAACTTGATTTAGGAGAATTAATCTGACATCATTAGTTTCATCAGGATTAATTGTATACACTGGTGGGCAGAATTCTGAGATGGCCCCTGAGGTTCCTGCCCCCTGATGTACACTCTGTATAATCCCCTCACTTTGCGTGCGGGCAGGACTGTGAGTTTGAAGGATTTCCTTTCTGTGATTAGGCTATGTTACGTGACAGAGGTGAAGAATTTTGCAAACATAATGAAAGTCCCCAAATCAGTTGACTTTGAGGTAATCAAAAAGGAATTGTTCGGGGTGGGCCAGACCTAAACAGATCAACCTTTAAAAGGGACTGGGCACTTACTGAAATCAGATTCAAAGCAGCTGAGATACTCTCCTGTTCACCTGAAGAAGCAAACTTGCCATCTTGTGACGAAGGCCACGTGGCAGACGATGGTATGTGCCCTGTGGGAGCTGAGGGCCTCAGTCCTATAGCCACGAGGACCTGAATTCTGCCAACAACCAGTGAACTTGGAAGAGGACCCTGAGCTTTAAATGAGATTGCCTATGAGGAGATGATAAAGATTAAATGAGATCATAAGGGTGAAGCCGTTATCCAATGGGGCTGGTCTCTTAAAAGAAGAGGAAGAGACACCAGAGCTTTCTTTCTCTGCCATGTGAGGACACAGTGAGAGGTGGCCATCTGCAAGTCTCACTAGGAACCAAATCAGCTGACACCTTGATCTTGGACTTCCCTGCCTCTAGAATTGCAAAAAATAAATTTTTGTTGTCTAAATCACCCAATTTGTGATATTTTGTTATGGCAACCTGAGCAGACTAATAAACCTGGCTAGAGGTTTATCCATTTTGTTGGGTTTTTCCCCAAAGAACCAGCTTTTTGTCTTTTGATTTTCTTTATTGTTTGCCTATTTTCAATTTCATTGGTTTCTGTTCTAAATTTTATTACTTCTTTTCTTCTGCTCACTTTGAATTTAATTTGCTCTTCTCTTTTCTAGTTTCCTAAGGTGGGAGCTTAGATTATTGACTTTTAGAGCTTTCTTCTTTTCTAATGTGTGCATTCAGTGCTATAAATTTCCCTGGAAGCACTGCTTTCACTGCATCCCACAAATTTTGATAAGTTGTATTTTCATTTTCGTTCAGTTCAAAATATTTTTAAATTTCTTCTGAGACTTCCTCTTTTACCCATGTGTTTAGGAGTGTGTTGTTTAATCTCCAAATATTTTGAGATTTCCTAGCTATGTTTCTGTTATTGATCTCAGTTTAATTCTGTTGTGGTCTGAGAACATACTTTCTATGACTTCTGTTCTTGTAACTTTGTTGAGGTGTGTTTTATGGCCCAGAATGTGGTTTGTCTTAGCAAACGTTCCATGTGACCATGTGTATTTTGCTGTTGTTGGATGAAGTATCTTATAAATGTCGATTAGATCCAATTTAATGGTGCTATTCAGTTTAGCTATATCCTTGCTGCTTTTTACCTGCTGGATATGTTAGTCACCGACAGAGGTGACTAAATATTCAACTATAATAGTGGCTTTATCTATTTCTCCTTACAGTTCTATCACTTTTTGCCTGTGTATTTCAATGCTCTGTTGTTAGGTGCATACACTTTAAGGATTTTTGTGATATTCCTAGGTGTAGATTTTTTGGGTAATTATCCTACTTGGTGTTCTCTGAGCTTCCTGGATCTGTAGTTTGGTGGTATATGTTGTTAACTTCGGAAAATTCTTAGCCATTATTACTTCAAATATTCCTTCTGCTCCTTTCTCTCTTTCTCCTCCTTCTGGTATTCCCATTACTTGTATGTTACACCCTTTGTAATTATCCTACAATTCTTGGATGTTCTGTCCCATTTTTTTTTCATTCTTCCTTCTCTTTGCATTTCAGTTTGGGAAATTTGTACTGACATATCCTCAAGCTCACTGATTCTTTCCTCAGCTATGTCCAGTGTATTGGTGAGCCCCTCATAGATGGTCTGTTTTGAGTTTGATGTTTAGTTTTTTGGTTTTGAAATTATGTAGACCATTTAAAATTAATTATTTTTTATAAACCCCTGTATTAAAGAACCAAACTGTTCTCTCTTCTAGTTATAGTACCTTAGTTGAAAATCCCATTTTGTAATTCCATTTTGAGTCAACCAAAATTTCCTGAATACCTAGTAGGCCCAAAGCTCTGTACTGTGAGGTATGGGGTTGTAGCAATCTGAAATATGGCTGCAAATTCTTCAACACTCCTCTTATTAAAAGATGGGATCTCTCTCCCCTTCCCTTGAATATGGATGGGCTTATGACTGCTTCAACCAAATAGAGCATGGTAGAATTGATCCTCTATGACTTCCAAAGTTGAGTTATAAAAGGCCGTGCAGTTGCCACTCTTTTTGCTGGAACATGTGTTCTTGGAACCCTGAACCACCATGTAAGAAGTCTGACTATTCTGAGACTGCCGTGGTAAAGAAATTATGTGTAGGTGCTCTAGACTGTGGTCCCAGCTGTGCCCATCCTTGCAGCTATCCCCTCCAAAGTACCAGACATGTAGGCGAAGGCTTCTTGGACCCTCTACCAAGTGCATCCACCAGCTGATATCACTGAATAACCTCTCTCAATAATACCTAAAACAGAAGAATCCACTCAGCCAAGCCCTGACTGATTTTCTGATCCACAAAGTCATTAGATATAATAAAATGGTGGTGTTTTTTTTTTTTTATTATTGTTTTTTGTGTGTGTGTGTGTGTGTAAGGAAGATCAGCCCTGAGCTAACATCCATGCCAATCCTCCTCTTTTTGCTGAGGAAGACTGGCCCTGAGCTAACATGCATGCCCATCTTCCTCTACTTTATATGGGATGCCGCCACAGCATGGCCTGACAAGTGGTGCGTGGTGCCCACCCGGGATCCAAACCCAGGCTGCCAGCAGCGGAGAGCGCACACTTAACCACTACACCACGGGGCCGGCCCCAAAATGGTTGTTGTTTTAAGCTACAAAGCTTTGGGGTAGTTTGTTACGAGTCTATAGATAGCTAGTATAGGACTTTGTTCATTTAACATTAAATATTTACTGAGTGCCTACTCTGTCCCAGGCACTACTCTTGCTCTTATGGTATTTATGATCATGCGTGTGGAGGGGAGGAAGAAAACACAAACCAATAAACAATCTGTGTGAAAATATTATGACAAAGAACGAGCAGGTTAAGTGCATAGAGAATGCATAGATGCAATTTAGTGTAGGATACTCAGGGAAAGTCTCTGTGGTGATTTGACATTTGAGAGGAGATCTAAAGTGAGTGAGAGTAAGCCACATTAAATTGTACCCATGCCTTCTCTGTCTATTTAACCTGCTTTATTCTTTGTTACCTTAATTTTCACCCTGGTATATTTGTTTGTTTATCAATTTATGTTTCATTTCTCTCCTTCAGTGTCTTGGAGATGAGTGGGATATATCTTGAGGAAGAGAATACCATGCAGCAGGAACAGCAAGTACAGAGGCCCTCTAGTGGCAGCATACGTGGTGTTTCTAGGAACAGCAAAGAAGCCAGTGCAGCTGGACCACAACAGGTGAGTGAGGAAGGTAGGAGATGGAGTGAGAGAAATATCAGTGGGCCACATCACAAAGGGTCTTGTAGGCTGTCGGAAGAACTTTGGATTGTGCTTCAAGGGAGGTGAAGAACCACTCTGGCTGCTTAATGGAAAATGAACTGTAGGGGACAGGGTGGGAGCAAGGAGACCTGTTTAGAGAATATTACAGTAATCTAGGGAGTAGGTGGTGGTGCCTTGGGTCAGGGTGGCAGCAGTGAGAAGTGTCAAATTCTGGATATACATATATTTTTTGTGTTTAAAAAAAAATACAGGGCTGGCCCCGTGGCTTAGCGGTTAAGTGCGCGCGCTCCGCTGCTGGCGGCCCAGGTTCAGATCCCGGGCGCGCACTGACGCGCCGCTTCTCCGGCCATGCTGAGGCCACGTCCCACGTACAGCAACTAGAAGGATGTGCAACTATGACATACAACTATCTACTGGGGCTTAGGGGGGGAAAAATAAATAAATAAAATAAAATAAAATAATACATAACATGAGATCTATCCTCTTAACATTTTTTAAGACTTTATTTTTTGGAACAGTTTTAGGTTCACAATAAAATTAAGAATTAGGTACAGAGATTTCCTATATACCGCCTGCCCCTACACATACATAGCCTCCCCCATCATCAATATCCTACACCAGAGTGGTACATTTGTTACAACTGATGAACCTGCATTGACACATCATAATCACCCAAAGTCCACAATTTATATTACAATTCACCCTTGGTATTGTACATTCTATGAGTTTGAACAATGTATAATGACATGTATCCATCATTATAGTATCATAAAGAGTATTTTCACTGCCCTAAAAATCCTGTGTGCTCTACCTATTCATACCCCCACCCCCACCCCCTGCTAACTACTGATCCTTTTACAGTTTATAGTTTTGGCTTTTCCAGAATGTCATATTCTTGAAATCGTATAGTATGTAGCCTTTTCAGATTGGGTTCTTTCACTTAGTAATATGCCTTTGAGGTTCCTCCATGTCTTTTTGCGGCTTGATAGATCATTTCTTTTTAGTGCTGAATAATATTATGTTGTCTTGATGTACTGCAGTTTATCCATTCACCTACTGGAGGACATCTTTGTGACTTCCACATTGTTGGCAATTATGAATAAAGCTGCTGTAGACATCCATGTGCAGGTTTTTGTGTGGATGTAAGTTTTCAGTTCATTTGGGTAAATACCGAAGAGTGCAATTGCTGGATTGTTTGGTAAGACTATGTTTAGTTTTATAAGAGGCTCCCAAACTGTCTCCCAAAGTGGCTGTACCATTTTGCATTCCCATCAGCAATGAATGAGAGTTCTTGTTTCTATAATCCTTGTTAGCATTTGTTATTGTCAGTTTTTTTGGATTTTAGCCATTCTAATAGGTATGTAATGATATCTTCTTGTTTTAATTTGCAGTTCCCTAATGACATATGATGTTGAGTATCTTTTCATATGCTTATTTACCATCTGTATATCTTCTTTGGTGAGGTGTCTGTTCAGATCTTTTCCCGTTTTTTAATTGGGTTATTCGTTTTCTTATTGTTGAGTTTTAAAGAGCTCTTTGTATATTTTGGATATAAGTCCTTTATCAGATGTGTCTTTTGCAAATATTTTCTCCCAGTCTGTGGCTTGTCTTCTCATTCTCTTGATGTTATCTTTTGCAGAGCATAAGTTTTTTAATTTTAATGAAGTCTAGCTTATTAGTTATATTGTTCCTGGATCATGTCTTTAGTGTTGTATCTAAAAAGTCATCACCAGGGCCGGCCCCGTGGCTTAGCGGTTAAGTGCGCACACTCTGCTACTGGCGGCCCGGGTTCAGATCCCGGGCGTGCACTGACGCACTGCTTCTCTGGCCATGCTGAGGCCGCGTCCCACATACAGCAACTAGAAGGATGTGCAACTATAACGTACAACTATCTACTGGGGTTTTGGGAACAAAAAAAAAAAGGAGGAGGATTGGCAATAGATGTTAGCTCAGAGCCGGTCTTCCTCAGCAAAAAGAGGAGGATTAGCGTGGATGTTAGCTCAGGATTGATCTTCCTCACAAAAAAATAAAAAATAAATAAACAAATAAAAAGTTATCACCATACCCAAAGTCATCTAGGCTTTCTGCTGTGTTATCTTCTAGGAGTTTTATAGTTTTATATTTTACATTTAGGTCTGTGATCCATTTTGAGTTAATTTTTGTGAAGGGTGTAAGATCTGTGCCTAGATTCATTTTTGTTCATGTGGATATCCCGTTCCAGCACCATTTATTGAAAAGTTAACATTTTTACATGTACAGTACAATATTGTTAACTGTAAGCACACTGTTGTATACCATATCCCTAGAACTTTTTCATCTTGAATGACTGAAACTTCATACTCATTGAACAGTAAATCCTCATTTCCCTCTTCCCCCAGCCCCTGGCAACCGCCATTCTACTTTCTACTTCTATGAATTTGACTACTTCAGATATCTTATATAAGTGGAACCAACCAGTGTTTGTCCTTCTGTGACTGACTTATTTCGTGTAGCATGATGTCCTCAAGGTTCATGCATGTTGTAGCATCTGACAGGATTTCCTTCTTTTTATGGCTAAATAATATTCCGTTGCATTTATATACTACATTTTCTTTATCCATTCATCTGTCGATGACATTTAGTTTGTTTCCCCCTCTTGGCTATTGTGAATAATGCTGCAGTGAACATGGGAGTGAGGCTGTGTCTCTGAGATCCTGATTTCAGTTCTTTTGGATAAATACCCAGAGTGAGATTGCTGGATCATATGGTAGTTCTATTTTTAATTTTTTGAGGAACTTCCATGCTGTTTTCCATAGCGGCTGCAACATTTTACACTCCCACTAATAGTGCACAGGGTTCCAGTTTTTCCACATCCTCAACAATACTTGTTATTTTCTTTTCTTTCGTTTTTTTTTTAATAATGGCCATCCTAACAAGTATGAAGTGATATCTCATTGTGGTTTTGATTTGCATTTCCCCGATGATAGGTAATGTTAAGCATCTTTTCATATACCTGTTGGCCATTTATATATCGTCTTTTGAGAAATATCTATTCAAATCCTTTCTCCATTTTTTTTTTTTTTTTTTGTGAGGGTATCAGCCCTGTGCTAACAGCCGCCAATCCTCCTCTTTTTTTTTTTTTTTTGCTGAGGAAGACGGCCCTGGGCTAACATCTGTGCCCATCTTCCTCCACTTTATATGGGACGCCGCCACAGCATGGCCTGCCAAGCAGTGCGTCGGTGCGCGCCCGGGATCCGAACCAGCGAACCCCGGGCCACCGCAGCGGAGCGCGCGCACTTAACCGCTTGCGCCACCGGGCTGGCCCCCTTTCTCCATTTTTTAATCAGGTTATTTGGTTTTTTGCAATTGAGTTGTTAGAGTTCCTTTTGTATTTTGGATGTGAACCTCTTACCAGATATATGGTTTGCAGATATTTTTTCCATTCTGTAGGTTGCCTTTTCACTCTGTTGATTGTTTCCTTTGCTGTGTAGAAATTTTCTAGTTTGATGTAGGCCCACTTATCTATTTTTGCTTTTGTTGCCTGTGCTTTTGATGTCATATTTAAGAAATCATTGCTAAGACCAATGTCAGGCAGCTTTTCCCCTATGTTTTCTTCTAGGAGTTTTACAGTTTCAGGTCTTACGTTTAAGTTGATTTTTAAGTCTATTTTGAGTTGATTTTTGTGTATAGTGTAAGATAAGGGTCCAGTTTTATTCTTTTGCACGTGAATAACAGCACCATTTGTTGAAGAGACTATCTTTTCCCCATTGTGCCTCCTTGATGCCCTTGTCAAAGATCAGTTGACTATATATATGTGGATTTATTTCTGGGTTTCTATTCTGTTCCATTTGTCTGTGTGTCTGTGTTTATGCCAGTACCATACTGTTTTGATTATTGTAGCTTTGTAATATGTTTTGCAATCAGTAGGTGTGACTCCTCCAGCTTTGTTCATTTTCTCCATGTTATTTTGGCTATTCAGAGTCCTTTGTGGTTCCATATGAATTTTAGGATTGGTTTTTCTATTTCTGTGAAAAATGCCATTGGAATTTTGATAGGGATTGCATTGAATGTGTAGCTCACTTTGGATAGTGTGAACATTTTAACAATATTAAATCTTCCAATCCATGAATATGAGATATCTTTCCATTTGTCTGTGTCTTCTTTAATTTCTTTCAGCTATGTTTTGTAGTTTTTAATGTACAAGTCTTTTGCCTCCTTGGTTAAATTTATTCCTAAGTATTTTATTCTTTTTGATACTATTGTAAGTGGGATTGTTTTCTTTGGATTGTTATATAGAAATGCAGCTGATTTTTGTATGTTGATTCTGTATCCTGCAACTTTACTGAATCATCAGAGTATAAATGCACTTTAAAGCCGTGGACCCTGAGAAGAACATTAGGCAATGAGTGTGAATAGGAAAGCAGCCCAAGGCCTGGCTCCACATTCAAGGTCAGGAAAATGAGCAGGAAACAGCAAAGGAGTTTGAGGCGAAGCTGCAGGGAAGAATCAAGAGAACCGAGAAGAAGTTGTGCTGCAGATGCCAAGTGGAGTATTTCAAGTGAGGTTTAGAAGGATTAAATAACCTTAGAGGTGCAGCTAGCATTCGAACTGACCGCCGGATGCCAGAATTCATGCTCTTAATTTCTGTGCTCTACCATGCAAATCACAATCATAATGGTGATATACCCTTCAATAGCACCCACTCTGTGCCAGGCACTGTTGTGAAGAGCTTTGTTTATAATAATCCATTTATTCCTATCATCATTACCCTTTTACAAAGGAGAAAACTGAGACACAGAGAAGTTATGTTCAAAGTCACAAAGTGGCTCAGTGTACTTTGAGCTCGGCCGTCTGGGTCCAGAGTCTGTATTCTTAACTGATACCCTGGGCTGGTTCCCAGTAACTCTCTACTGCCTAAAAAACTGGAATATCAGAGATAATATTTCATTAGGTTGAATAAGGAAGCTCCAGAAGCAAATGAGATTATTTAATTAGGAAAAGAAAAGAAAACTAAGCGGTGGCAATTTGACCTTTGGCTCTGTCCGTATTGATTTTTGTGCCTTCCAGCCTCAAATAAGCTGAGGAAGTGCTGTGTGCCCTTCTTCAAGCCCGAGCAAAGCACTCGCAGAGTTGCTTTGTTCTTTCCCCCCTGGAGTATGGCTGAAAGCAAAACGTAATGCTGCCTTTTACACTAAATAAGTGAAAGCCTTGGTTTCTCAGGGTCATAAAAATGTGATCACATGAAGTGAATCTCCTCTAGTGATTTTAATTTAGCCCCTCTTCAAAGTTAAATATGGGAAGGAAGTTCTTGCATCTGAAATTCTTGCATAAAACTGTGTTTCTTGTAGCATTTACCCGCAAGTCACTCTAAGCGGAGCTGGCAGCATGTTTATCGATTCAGTGTTCCTTCAGATGTGATGATGCCTTCAGGTGTCTGCTTCACTTGCTTTTTTTCTTCACCACTGTCTCTTGTTTTTCCTGGACCTGACCTCTGCCCCTCAACAAGTGGCCCCCTGAGCTTTTTCTTGCTGCCCCACAAATGATCGCTTTTGTTCCCAAAGTAAGGTTGTGCATTACACTTTTGAAAAGATAACCTGGTGCCAGCAGGTGGGGCTGTCAGTGTATCCCCTTCCTGTTCTGCCTGGCACTTCATTCCCCAGTCGTGCCTGTGCCTCTCCTGTTAGCTCACCTACTTTGATCTGAAAAATCTAAGACTTTCCTTATCTTTATTTTGGTTTAAATTTTTAAAAGTCCAGAACCAGGCTTCCAAGAGGGCAGCAGTCCTCAGACCAGATGGTCAGCAAAGTAGGCATTAACTGTCACTCAGTGTCTGTGCGGGAGATGTTAAAAGAAGTCTCCATTGACCGACCTGAACCTGGTTCCCCAGCCTTTCCCACCCTTCTCACCATAGGCTTCTGGCCTCAGTCAGAAGAGGTGGGTGCCCTAGAGCAAAGACAGGAGTCGGGGATACTGAGAACACCTGCAGAGGTTAAACCAGAGGAACTTTTAACATTTCTTGCAAGACAGGTGCACTGATGAAAATTCTCTCAATTTTTGTCTACTTTTTCCGTTTCTTAAATTCTTATACATATATTGATGTTTTCATTCATCTTGAGTCAATTTTGAAAATGTAGAGTGTACTAGAAAAATTTTCTAGTTTCTTAATACTTTTTTAAGTTTTCAAATTTGTGGGCAGCTTTTATATTTTACATTTTTTTTTCTTTTTTTCTTTTTTTTTTTTTTTCTGAGGAAGATCATCCCTGAGCTAACATCTGTTGCCAGTCTTCCTGTATTTTGGGTGTGGGTTACCACCACAGCATGGCTGCCGACAAGTGGTGTAGGTCCACGCCCGGGAACTGAACCTGGGCCGCCAAAGCAGAGCATGCCAAACTTAACCACTAGGGCACGGGGCTGGACCCTATATTTTAGAATTTTTACCGTGTCAATAATTATGTTTCTTTTTCATTCATAATTTTATGTCTGCCCAACTTTTTTCATCAATCAATCCTGCATGAGATTTGTCTATTTTATTAATTTCTCCAAATAATCAGATTTCATCCCATCTGTTGCTTTTTAAAAATCTCGTTTGTTTCTGTTATTATCTTTATTATTCCCTTTTTACTTTGCTTGGTTTTACCAGGTGGTTTTTTCTAACTGAGTTGAATGCCTAATTTTCAATCTTTCCCATTTTAGAACATATACTTTTGAGGCTTTAAATTTCCATGTAAGTACTGCTTGACTTGCACCCCACTGGTTTTGACAAATAATGCTATCACTCCCATTCAGTTTTAAGTATTTTAATTTAATTATCTAAATGTTTATAATTATTATATCTTTTTCTTGACATAGGTATTATGTAAAATGATTTTTGGTTGTTTCTAAACATATTAGGGGAAAAGAGGATTCTCTTTTCATTATAGATTTCCAATTTTATCACATTGTTGGCAGAAAATGTGTTCTGAACAACATCTGTGCTTTGGTCTTTGTTGATTGGCCATAGTAATGGCCAATGTTTATAAATGCCCATAATGCTTGAAAACATGTATATTCACTCTTCATTGGGTAGGGTTCTGTATGTTTCCGTTAGCTCGAGCTTAATAATTACATGATTCTAATCACCTATATATTTACTAATTTTTGTTTCATCTATAAGTTTCTGACCTTTCAAAATCTATTGTTAATTAATATTTTTACTTTCTTTCCAGACAGTATAAGTACCTTAGAGACTGGATCTCCATTTCTTCCCCATGGGTCTGCTTCTGTTTTCTTTTCTTTCTCTCGCTTTTTAATCACTCTTGTCTTGTTTTTCTCAAATCTCTGGCAATTTTTGAATGGATATTGTGTAGGAGCATTTTGGGAGTGATTTGAGGACAAGGAAGTTTTCCTCCTCTAAAGAGGATTTGCATTTGCTTCTGGCAGGCGCCTGGGGCACAAGTGATCCTGGGTCCCTTTCATCCAGGTTGAAGAATTGAGACAGTGTGAAGCCAGGCCTTGGTCCCTTTGAGGGCCAGACTCAGTTTCACCATTATCCACAGGAAGCAGCCCTTTGAAGTTCCAGTTCAAAGTGTGGGTGATTTATTAGGGTTCCCCTTCGTTGGTAGACCTGGACTTCAGTTTTTATTCTCCCACTCTGTGGGATTGCCTGGAGCTCCACTCAGCTTCTCAGACTCTCAGCTGCCTTTTCTGGAATTGGCACATGCCCTTCAAAGAAAAATTGCCCCAGATGTTAGGCTTATCTCTCTGAATTTCCTTTTTTTCTAGGTTTTGATCCTGTAATTCATCACTGCCTTATCTCTCTAAGCTATCAAAGAGATATTTTTTATACTTTTTTTTGTTCTTAGTGCAAGGATTGGCCTGCATTACCTAGGATGCCTTTACAAGAAGCAGAAGTCCTTGTCATGTGCTCTTTTTAAAATGAATTTTATTATTGAAGTATAGCCTACATACTAGTGAACAAATCATGAGTGTACTGCTCCATTAATTATCACAGAGTGAACACAGCTGGTAACCCCCACCCAGTCAAGAAATAGTATCAGCACCCTGAAGCCTACCTGGTGTCTCTTCTTCCCTTCTCCCTCATAGTCGCTTCCACTTGGCTGCTGCTTCCTTTCTGAAGGCCGGGGAAACCAGATATTGTTTGGCCACTTTCAGTTTTAGTTATGAAATGCATAGCTTTGACAAAGTCATTTCTAATTTAGTTTGTCTTTTACCTTTTAAATCTATTGGTGGAACAGTTTTCTCCCCTTCCATTTCATCTTTCTTTCCTTGTGATGAGCCCTCCCAAGTCTTTTAACAATTTGTCCTTTTAGATTATACACAGTACTTTCTTATTTTATTATGTGTGGTTACTAGAAAGCCTTCCAAACTCATAACCGTCTGCTGACATGGAGAATATGTGATTTCAGAATATTATGTTTTGTACACATTTATGAAAAATTATCCAGAATATGAACCTGTTCCCTTTTATTTCTCCTGTCAGGCTAGCCCTGTCCCTAATTCCCTTTCTTTAACTAGAGAGGATCACAAGAAACAAATCAGGAACTTACTGATTTGTTTGGAATGTTCTCTTTCTCTTTCCCTGCTCTAGACCACAGGAAGACTGGCAGAGCCATGACCTTTTGTGATTATAGTCTTGGATCTCCTTTTGACCAGTATCATCTTTTGACTAATTAAATTTGACTTCAAAGTTCTAGTTTACTATCTTCATCAGATTGATTTTTTCAGCTAAAGCACCTGGTACAGTGGCTGGCACATGTTGGCATTTGATAGTTAATGGTAATCTGATAGTGTGGTTCTGGAAGTCAAGATGCAGGGACATACATGACATATAAAGGGAATGGCCAACCTCTTTTTTTTTTTAAGTCAGAAATGAACTTGGCTTCTGTCTCTCCTACTCTGACTCTTAGCAATTTGATAAATTTAATTTCTAGCATCAATGAATCAGAATCCTGACAAAATGGACAGTTTGTTTTATTTAGCCCTTTTCACTGAGAAGTGTTGGGTATGATGCCCTGTAAGTAGAGCTTGTGCTTAGCATCAGTACATGAGGTCACCAGCGAGGCTCCAGAAGTCTGCGAGTTCAACCAGGAAATCATCATCCAATTGGGTGTGATCAGAAGTTTTCCTAAAACCTGAGATACCTTCCAGAAACAAGATAATCAGGGCGGAAAATTGATCATAAAGGAAAATCGTAGACCAGGGAGCTGTAAGAGGCTCTCTGAAGCAAGGATGTGTGAGCAGCTGGAAAAGGGTCAGCTTGCAGCTGGGGAAAGGGAAGGCGAGAGGCAGAATTGAGCAATTATGTACTGGGTAGTACTGTTCTGCGGAGGAGGGTGCTGAGTCCGGGGTGGACAACTTGGGAAATGTCCTCTGGAGTGGGACAGTGGTGTTTTACCACACTTCACTGTGGCCTGACTGAAATCTTTAATCTTTTGTTAGAGTTAGGCTTAAGGTTGTTATATAAACTTGATATGCTAATGTTTATAATAATGGTAATAATTTCGATCATCTTTGAGTGCTTACTGTGTACCCGATGCTGTGCCAGCTGCTTTACATACATTATCTCATCTGCTGCCTCAGCCCTATGCAGTGGAGGTGTCGTTACCTGCGCTTTACTGATAAAGAGACCTGGAATCTTTTCTGGGCCTATGTCTGGTGAGAGGAGTTCTCCTGCACTCAGGAGGGGCAGGTGGGCCAGGCTGGCTTTCCTAGTTTTATGGCTCCAGAGCTCCCTCTTCTGTTGTTCTCCCAGAATGTTTGTATGTGGCCTCTTACTTTCTTAGATCCCTTGGCTCTTTTCCCCTCCTCCACTTGAAATGGGAAGATTCTTCCTCTGCCGTTATTGTCCCAGTTAAGTTCAATTTAGAGTTCACTCCCAGCAGCTTCTCCTCAGTGCAGAGCTCTACTGAAAGGGCACTTAGACTGGTAAGGTTCTGGAGTGGTAGGGCCCGGATTGCTCCTGCACCTACCGCAGTCCCTCTGTTCTAACCCTTGAAATGGACCTGCAGCCCCCTTCCAGATGGGCTGCCCTTCTCACCTCAGCCTGCCAGTGAGTACCGCTTGACGATGTGGAGGTTCTTGCATTCTCAGGAACGTCATTCATACTTTTGCTGTCCCTCCACTTCCTTCTGTACAATTGCAGATATAATGGGGGTTTAGTTGCTATCAGTAGTTTGTTCCACTCACTCATATTTTGTCACATAATTTTGTCATAGATATTATGCATGAATTTTTGGTTTGCTCTCCTAGTTGTTCTATCTTTTTTTTTATATTTATATAAGGGAATTCAGGGAGATTTTTAAAAATAAAGGCTGTGCTGCCACTGTTTTCCTAGAATCCCTCTTATCATTTGATGTTTAAGTGAGTTACAACATTTTTGGGGAGATGTCTCAATGGAGTGTTAAGAGGCCCTATCCCAGCACTCCGGGAGCCAAATAAGAGATGTAGAGGGAGAGGAGGGAGGAGGCGATTGGGGAGAGGGAGAAAGGGAGGGCAGGGGGAAAGAGAGACTAGGGAGGCTGATGAGAGAATATAGCAGGCCTGCATCTCTGCTAGGGAGGGAACCAGCAGCCCAAATTCCACGAGGGCTGCAGAAAAATGAGACCTCTTTCAATACAAATTTGAGATCTAAAAGTAGTTTATTCTGAGTGGAACAAGTTTACCTATGGTTTCAAAAGTTGGAGAGGAGACTCTAGGGGTCAAGTCTTGGTTGTTTAAGATTCAAATAAGGTAGGAGAGACTGGAATATGGCCAGGTTTCCAAGAAAGTGGGGCTAACAGCAAACAAGCCTCAGGGAGAGGCCGTGTGTCAGTGTTGCAGTCAGCAGGCCCAGCTGAGCCTGAATTTAGTCCAGCCCAGGCTCCAGATGTGAGTGTAGAAGCCTCCAGATAATTCCAGTCACCTGTGTTCCACATCACCCCATGATATTCAGACTGAGGTCCCTGACATTGCAGAGCAGAGACAAGCCACCTGCCCTGTGCCCTGTCCAAATTCCTGACCCGCAGAAGCCATGAGCATAACAAAAAGTTGTCGATTGTTGTTTTACACCACTAAATTCAGGTTAGCTATTACAAGCAATAGAAAACCAGAATAGCCATGGTGATTGGTTTGGCTGATGAAAGGAGATTAGCCATTCCAGATTTTAAGAGAGGAATGGCTGGAGCACAGGCCTGAAGACAGACCAGCATGGCCCATGTCTAGGGAACTGTTGGTCACTCCAGCTGAAGGAGTGGCTCATGTGGCAGAGTATAGCACCACTGCAGGCCAGGGGAACACATTCAGGGGCTACAGGGGTCTTTTTCTTATCCCTCCACACCCAGCACATGAACAGCCCCTCGATCCTGCTTTGTGCTGGCCCAGCCACACCAAGAGCAAAGATTCTGCTGTTACTGGTATTTATAAAAAGGAGACATGGTAGGGGAGCAGAGTGACAGGGGTAGGATCGTCATTTTAAGATACCTCCCTTAAATTCTTTTCAATGAAATGTAAATTTGAATTATGGAAAAGCCATCCATCAGAGTTCTTTTTTCAAACTTGGCTTTCTGGCCTTGTTGAACATTTACCTATTAATTATCTTGATATACCAGGCTACAAATAACGGGAACACTGTCTCGAACTGCCTTAAACAATAAACACATTTTTGTTTATTTCTGGAAGTCCGGGAGTAAAGCAGGCCCTGGGATTGGTTGATACTGCCCTTCACTTTTGTCATCAAAGACCCAGGTCCTTTCCGTTTCCCTGCTCTGTCATCCTCAGTGCTGACCTCATCCTTAGGCCAGGAACAAGATGGTGGCAGCGGTGTTCTTATGGACTGAGTTGTGTCCCTGCAGAATTCATATGTTGAAGCCTGAACCCCCAATGTGATGGTATTTGGAGATGGGCCCTTAGTGGGTAATTAAGGTTAGATGAGGTTATGAGGGTCAGGCCCTCGTGATGGGATTAGTGCCCTTATGAGAAGAGACCTGAGAGAGCTCTCCTCCTCTCTCTGCCCTGTGAGGACACAACAAGAAGGCAGCCGTCTGCAAGCTAGGAAGTGGGCCCTCACCAGGAACCAAGCCAGCCAGCACCTTGATCTTAGACTTGATCAGTTCCTTATGGCTCATCTTCCCTTTTATTCTCTTAAACTTGTATTTCTCACCTTTTGAAGAGCAGTTGTTGAGCTATTGGTGATAGGCTTCTAGAAAAACGAAACTTATTTTAAGGTGGGATTTGATAAGGAACATTTGAGCTTGATAACTGAGTGGGAAAGCTTCCATTCAGTGATGGCTTCTGTGAGGGAATCTGTGCAGATAGGCCAAGCAGATAAGAAAAACTCAAAAAGCAATAAGTGAGACCTTGATATGTTTTCTTGTGCTTTTGTACTGAATCTCACTGTTTTGAGTCCCAGTTAGGAGACTTACAGTATTACTTTAACCTACAAGAGAGATGTGAGGAGCACTTCTGAACACCTTGTGTTTAATGGCCTTCAACTAGTTGTCTAACTTTTTTCTATTTTCCTTTGTCAGCGTAAATTCATTTTAATTTGCTTGTCATTTTTGTGGACTGGAAGTGTGTTTGAATCTGCTGCTTAAAACAATGCTAGATTCGTTTTCTTTAGTGCAGTGATTCTCAGATATATTCCAGTAGAATTCTCCTGCTATTGAGTCAAGTGGTCTTTTCCAATTTTTAGGAAAATAAATCTTTGTAATTTTGAGAACTTCCTCAAAATTATTTTAATAAAACTTTGGTTACCTGCTATAGCTTGCCTACTGGAAGAGAAAATGAATGAGAGTACCAAATGAATAATAATGAAAAATGTGAAATCAGCTGATCCTGTTAGGTTTGATAGATTGGTTTTTCATCATGGGTATTTGTGTTAGTGGTTTGATTTTTATATTGTATATTCATTGTCCGCTAGTAAAAATGTTCCTAATTTGTGTGATGAAATGACGTATATCAGTACTTCATGATATTTTACAGAAAGTTCTAAGAATTCCAGGTGTTCTGCCACCTTAAACATTGAAAAGCACTACTTTCTAGGATAATTGAATCCCTAAAAGAATTTCCAGTGCTGGGTCTGGGATTGATGGTGCTTGCTGATCAGATGTTATATATTACATGGATGTATGCTGGACATGGTTGTTTTGGAGCATTATTACATCTGTAATCATGGGCACAGCTGAAACTGGTTTCTGCTGTTTTGAAAGGTGTACTTACCTGGAATTGGGGATGTGCTTGTCTTACATCCCCTGAACTTTCACACTGACGAGAAGCCTTTTCACCTGGCTCCCAGGGTCTACCCAGGAGGGCATTATTTCCTAGCTTGCATCCCGCCTGCCTTTCCTCCCGGTTAATCCCCTTTATTCATTCATAATGATGGTTTGTTATCATTCACTTTCTTGTTTCTTTTGGCTTCCTTTTAGCAGCTTCTTAGGTGAATGAGCATTTGAATAATAAATTGATTCAGCTTCTTCATTTTAATACAGTATTGGCCCTCTGAAGGAGCCAGCAGAAAACCAGCACAATTTTGTCAGTAATTCTGTCTTTGATTTCTACCATACTCACATAGCAGGAGGCAATCATTAATAGCCAAGTGTTCAGTCTCCTTCCTGCTGGTGCCCTCCCAGGGTGCTGCCACTCCCATCTCATTGTCATCATGGAGGTGGGCCCGGAACACTGAGTCAGAACCCAGGGAGGGACCTGCCCTACAGGTCTGAGCTCTCCCTCAGTGGAGGGTGACTGCCCTAGACCCCATTCCCATTCATCAGAGTTAATTGGCTTCTAAGGAGACTCACTTATCCCAGAGAAGTGACATACTAACTTATTTCAGAGTCTGAACGTTGCCTGAGCCCTCAGTAAGCCCATCCACCATCCCATCATGCCTTCTGATTTGCCTTCTCCCTGGATCCCCTCACGTAGCATAATCTTTGCCAGCCCAGTCTGGTCCTCCTTGTCTCTTCTCTTACAGAGGCACGTACACCCGCACCGGCACATACACACATGTGGAGACAGACGGAGAGCCGTGTGACAGCAAAAGTCTGGTGTTTTGTTTTATGATCCTCTGTTAGTCCTTAAGCTCCAGCAAAGATGATTCTACCCTGAAAATATCAGATGCCCTTTTACAAAAAGCGCCCTCTAGAGTTTAATTATAGAACCAATTATGATAATGTCTAATAAAAAAATTTATTATGTTCATAGTATTCTTTAAATTTAGTCAAAATACAAGGCCTGATTGTATTACATTTCTGAAAGGTGTCGGGGGAAGAGGGGGAATCTCCCTCTGTCCTTTTCCTTAAGGTTCTTATGGCTGGCCAAATAACAAGACAGGTTAGCAGGAGAAAATAATACCAAGTTTAATAACATGTATACATGGGAGAAAGCAGGGACACTGCGTTTATCAACACAGTAGCAGAGATTCTCGTCTTAAATACCATGTCCAACCAAAGACAAGGAGGATGTTGGGGGCGGGGGTGTTAGTTACAGGAGATTATCACTAAAGCACTATAAACAAGAGTAAGGTTTATTATGCAGTTTTAAGGCCTCACCTTCTACATTGATAAGTCTCTAGAAATGAGGTCATCCCCTCTCTTCCCAATACAGAGAGGGAGATACCTTTACAAATGGAGACTTCCCTTGTAAATGATTGTCTGGTAACTCCTCGCAGGGCTATCTAGAGCATGTGGCCAGAGAGACAGAGCTTCCGATAAGATGGGCTTGTTGGTGCCTTTTCTATTGTAACCTCTATCCTACATTATCTTTATAGCAGTCATGATAATAACTCCTTCCTGAAACAGATCTTTTGTTTTAAATTCTTTAGGCAGTTTGGGAGGGGAAACTCAAATATTCTTCCTGAGTTCTCTGAGTCCTTATTGTCTTCAGCTCGAAATAATCCGCATACCAGAGTGGTGCTTCCTGGGGTAGCTTGCCCTGAGCACCATCAAAGGCATAAAGTTGTACGATAAGACATTTACCCTCCATGTTCTTTTTTGCAGCAGATATTTAAAGCTAGGTCACTTTAGGTGACTGGCTCCATAAATCCGTTGTGTGCACCTCAGATTGGAGGGTGCAGCCAGCACCCTAATGACAACACCCCACTGGCGACACATCTGTGCTGATTTAAAGGAAATCCAGGGAGCAAGAGTAAATGTTTCCAGTGTTCACCTTCCCAGCAAAGAGGATTTTTATCAACTCAGGTGTTGTTTGGGATCCACAGACCTATCAAAGAGCAAATTAAGAACACATCCATTTCAGGGCCGGCCCCGTGGCTTGGCGGTTAAGTGCTCACGCTCCGCTGCTGGTGGCCTGGGTTCGGATCCCGGTTGCACACCGACGCACCGCTTCTCTGGCCATGCTGAGGCCGTGTCCCACGTACAGCAACTAGAGGGATGTGCATCTATGACATGCAACTATCTACTGGGGCTTTGGGGTAAAAAATAAATAATAAAAAAAAAAAAGAACACATCCATTTCATAAAGGAATCATCCTTTATGCAGCCATCGCTAATGACTCGGCTGCTAAAATCTCATTATGGGTTCAGGCTGGTTATCTCTGTTTAAGGGTAGAGGGAAACACCCTATTATAAATTCTCTCAGGCCTCCCAGCACCTCAGTAAGCAACTTAAAAAAAAAAAAAAGGAAAGGTGATATGGGAGAAGGAGTAGTTCTGAAAATTAAAATGGAACAGAATGATGTTTTGAAGCCAAAGAGGGGGAAAAGGCAAGGGTTTTGCTTGTGAGGCCTCTGCTACAATAAAGAGGACCTTAACGCAGACGGACCGTACCCTACAAAATGCAGCCCATAATTCAAGCTGTCAGCTTAATCACGCTGTTTCCAGGTATAGAGAAGGAGCCCTTGTTTCCAGGGCTAAACAGAGAGCCTTGTTTGCTGACCCCTAGTCTGCAGCCTGCCGCTGCAGACCGCCCAGCTCTGTTGGCCTTTGTGTTGCTGTCCCCTCCTTCCCTCATTTTTGGCATTGTGTTCCCTTCAAGTGGCCCCCTGGAAGGGACCACCCAGGGGGCTGCACAATGGGGACCAAGGGAGCCACCAAAACATAGGTTTTGTAAGACAGCCCGTTAAAAGAAAAATACTCTTTAACTATGTATGTGTTTGTCCTTTCTACAACTGTTTTGTGTGGCAAACAAAACCCCGTATACAGACTTCACTGTGGCCGCACATACAGCTGTTCCAGCCATCGGGTGTCAGGCTTGAGATAGTTCCTCCCAGTTTATTTTCCCAGGGCACTAATTCTCGATGTGGTTTATATTTACATGTTTGGATTTATGGTCAGGAAACTTGATATCAGAGTAAACAAATTGCACTGGCTTTATGAAACTATTTTATCAATAGTCTTCAGAATTGGTGGCATTGCTCTTGGGTGAAACTTGTCTGTAATGCTACTTAACAAAAGCTAGCAGCCGGAATTCAGTTCTCAATAGCCATTTACACCTCTGTAAAAGGATTAGCTCTCGCCAATTGTTACACTGTTTAAATCTTAATTTGCATCTTTATGGAGGTAGGGCTTCTACAGACCTCTCTGGTTCTCTGTTGTATTTGTGTACCTGTGGGTGGGAGGTCACTGGAGGTTTTCTCTTATTGGTGAAGGTGCTAAATTGCTTCAGGATGACCAGTAAGCTACACAAATTGAATTAGCATATCAGGGTTTGACTGACAACAGCCCGCTTTGGTTCGTTAGTTATATTTTGTAGCAGTTGTGGTCTTTAAGTGTTGGGTGCATGAATGCATTCTGTTACTTCTGTTTAAACTTAACAATTCTCCTGGGTCTTAGGAGGATTTTAAATGTTGTTGATTGTAATCAACAAATTTCCTTGGGAATTAAATGTGAAAAACAGAACCAGAACATGATCAAGTGATGGTTTTATTTATTTATTTTTTTAATAGAGATAAAATATGCAACTAAGACTTTATTTATTTATTTATTTATTTATTTATTTATTTATTTATTGGTGAGGAAGATTGTTCCTGAGCTAACATCTGTGCCAGTCTTCGTCTGTGTTGTATGTGGGATGCCACCACAGCATGGCTTGATGAGCGGTGTGTAGGTCCGTACCCGGGATCAGAACCTGAGAACCCTGGGCTGCCGAAGCAGAGCGCTCCAACTTAACTACTATGCCACCGGGCCAGCCCCAAAGTGATGGTTTTAAAAGTAATCTTTTCTATCCAGGCCATGTGTTCTTAGTTTAAAGATCAAAACCTTCTTATGTTTTGGAAGGAGTGTAGGGTCAAACCCATGAGAAGGAAGAAGTTGAGTGTGCAGGCCAGTGTTCTGCAGGCACTGGAATGGGAAGCAAAGGCCGGTCGTGTTGCCCTTTGCCCACTGTTCTGTATATGGGATGTTCCTAAACCCCACACTCAGAACTACAGACCACCTCTGCAGATGATGCCTTTTTGTTGTTGCTCATTTAGCAATACAATTTCCTTCCCCAAAACGTTGTTCCGGATGTGACCAACTATGGTGCTTTATTATTCTTCAGTCTCATTAAAAATACAGTAAATGTATAAAACTTTTTAAAAGTAACATTATATTATGTAAATTATGAAGTAAACTCATTACTAGTTATGGGCAGTGATTACCACACCATTTTGAGACTGTTGTTCCCTAGAGAAAATAAAACCTGAAAGTCATGCCTTTAGTGCTGCAACTGAAACATGTCCACTCTGATAGAACACCCACGGGAATGTGTGGAAGTTACCTGGTGGGGTTAAGGAAAAGTTTATTTTCTACAGCCCTAATACAGGGTCATTTTTGCCAAAATGTAATTCTCAGTTTGCAGTACTGAAAGGAAAAGCATGGCACTTTTTCTCTCTTCCTTGCTTCCAAAAAAAATTGTACCTTCCTTTGAGTGTTCCCATTAGCCTGGAGTGGAGTTGTTTTCTTTTAAATTCTCTCTTAAATTCTGTATGACTGAAAGATGAAAATGAAGCTAGAAAGCAATTACTTTAAATTTGGCCAAAAAAATTTATTTATTATCTGCCTGCACTGTTGGGTAAAATAAAATATACCTCTTTAAAGTGCCTTTTGTGCTTCTAGAGATTACTTGTCATCCATCACGTTTGTCCACTTGCTGGAGTTCACAGAGACAAACTGATGGTAAGGCCCAGTGTGTTAGTGCCAGGCCCGTCTACATATTCCCCAGGAAGGACTGGGCATGGGCTGGTCAGACTGATGCCCCTCCAGCTGGAATTATTTTGATGGGAATGCAAATAGAAGACATGAAAGAAATTGAGGTCTTGAATTCTAGGATAGTGTTTTTTATAACACATAGTCTTTAATCTTTAGCTCCATAGTGTTTGAATTCTTTAATAGAGGTTTTTTCAGCAAAGGACTGATGAATATTTTGTAAGCTAAAGTCAGGTATCACGTGGAGAAATAACTACTAGAAACCCTCAGCACAGACCAACTTGTCTTTTAGCCAGAGAAGGTTCTGAATTAATCTAGAGTAGACCATAAGCTCTGTGCAGACAGTACTTGTGGCCGTCTTATTGATCGCTCCTTGCCAAGCCATGGACGCCATGGAAGCCCTGGACTGGTCTAACAGCAACCGTATAAAAACATACTGTAAAAATAGGTGTCATGGATTTCTCTAATCTAGGTTTAAATCTTGGCCTGTCATTCAACTCGTGGTGTTAAGTATGTCTTCAGTATTGTGCTGAGTGCAACATGAAACTTCAAGTAAGATAAAAATTCAGAAGTCCAATTGTTGTTCTCAACAAGCTTTTGGTCTTGTTGAGAAGACTAGACAGACATGACATAACTAGAGAACAGTACAATGTAGGATGTGGTCTGTATTGTGCTAAAGGAATTCAGGGATAAGAAAGATCCCTGTGAATGAGGTAGTCAGAGAAGCTCCTAGACAAGTATGAGAAGAGCTAGTCTAAGTAAGCCTGATATTTGGATTGATCAAATTGGAAAAGAACAAAGGTTATCTGGCATCTGTCCTGACTGGACAATCAGGTATTATTTAGCACTGGCATACCATGGTGGGGGGGTGGGGGATACAGGCAACAAAGGGTGCATTGTCTGTAGAGCATTTATAAACAGTAATAAAACCACTAAAACTGTTTTCTCTTATCACCATTCCTAAGAATGGCAGAGATAAAATACTCCTCCTTGGAGGGAGGCTGCTGCCACCCGAACACCCTGCCTATACCCCACTGTGGTACCCCAGCATTGGTGAGTGTCTGCTAACTTCCGCCATTGTACCAGCATTTCAGAGGAGGTGCAAAAACATCAAGCCCTGGTCCTTGCTCAGGGTCTACCACCTGGGGTGGGAGGTGAGACTAGAGGCAGTCTAAGCTGGAGACCCCAAGCCTGCAGACCAGCTCTGTTTGTCCAGCATAGTATTTAACCTCCTTTTGAATTAGCTGCCAGATTTTTAAATTTGGGAGATGTCACGTAAAAATAAAACTAGCAATTGTGAATTTCCAGCTTCTCTTGAAAACTAGGAAGATCGACGTCACTGAGACACATTCCACTGCGGGAGCTGGGAGTGACTGGCCCTTTGAGTGAGGCACACACCCCAGTTTTTCGCGAGCCCACCCCACCAGCTGTAGGCACTTGACTTCCCCCCAGCTGAGCCGTGAATGACTGTTCTCCCTCTCTGCCACCCCCACCACTGCTCTCCCACTTACACACTCTTCCCCTGCCGTCTAGAGCACAAGTTCAGTCTCCTGGCTGTGGTCTGGGTCTCGTGTCTGTCCCCTCACCAACTGCATCTGTGCACGGCTGCCAGGCTAACCCTCTCAAAAACACTGCTTTCAAGAAACCAGCCATAGCTCAGAAATCCGCAAGATTTATTACTATTTTCTCACCCGAGTTTCATATTGAATTTTATTTCCCATTACTATCTTATCACCACAAACAGCAACCCCCACCTGGCCAGACTTGTGTCCTTGCTGGTCCCGACACCCCTCCTACCATGGCATTTCCTCTCACCTTTGCCTGTGCCGCCCCTTAGCTTAAAGGGTCATCTCCCCTTCTGTCTAAATCTTGCCCAGCTGAAGTTCCTCCTCCATAGTCAAGCCCTTGTGATGCCAAGGAGCTCTCTGTCTCTCTACTGCCTCACAACTCCTGATTGCCTTCCCAGTGATTATGTGCTCTCCTTTGCTGCTCTGAAATTGGCTTACCTCCGATGGGCCTGTCTTCCTTTTCTTAAGGGCAGGTGTTATTTTGTGAATTGAGTGGTGACGAGATAAAGCCTTCCAGGAAGAATTAGGAACCAGATTTTGCCAAAGGAAAAAGAAGTATTATAGGTACTGTAAGTCATATAGGCCAGGAGTCTGGAAGGATTTTTGTTTGTTTGTTTTTTAATTTATTTTTTAAATTATTTTATTGAGGTCATATTGGCATATAACATTGTATAAATTTCAGGTACACAATATCATATATCAGTTTCTGTATAGATTGCTTTGTGTTCACCACCAATAGTCTAGTTTTTATCTGTGACCATACATATGTGTCCCTTTACTCCTTTCACTCTCCGCCTACTCCCTTCCCCTCTGGTAACCAGTAATCTGTTCTCCGTATCCACGTGTTTATCTTCCACATATGAGTGAAATCATACGGTGTTTATCTTTCTCTGTCTGGCTTATTTTGCCTGGTATAATACCCTCAAGGTCCATCTATTTTGTCACAAATGGCATGATTTTGTCTTTTTTTATGGCTGAGTAGTATTCCACTGTATCTATATACCATGTCTTCTTTATCCATTCATCCGTTGATGGGCACTTGGGTTGCTTCCATGTCTTGGCTGTTGTGAATATTGCTGTGATGAACATAGGGATGCATAAATCTCTTTGAATTGTTGCTTTCATGTTTTTGGATGAACACTCAGTAGTGGGATATATGGATCATATGGTATTTCTATTTTTAATTTTATAAGAAATCTCCATACTGTTTTCCATAGTGGCTGCACCAGTTTGCATTTGCACCAGTTATGTATGAGGGTTCCCTTTTCTCCACATCCTCTCCAATATTTGTTATTTCTTGTCTTGTTAATTATAGCCATTCTGATGGATGTAAGGTGAAATCGCATTGTAGTTTTGATTTGCATTTCCCTGATAATTAGTGATGTTGAACATCTTGTCATATGCCTGTTGGCCATTCATGAACAAAATGAAAAAACAACCCACCAACTAGGAGAAAATATTTGCAAATCATATATCCAACAGGGGGTTAATTTCCAAAATATATAAAGAACTCATACAACTCAACAACAAAAAACAAAACAACCCGATCAAAAAATGGAAGGTTTTTGGCAGCAGAGCTCAGAGGTGAAGGATCCAACACAGGATGTGGCCCAGAAGGACTAAGAATCTTAGGCTTAGAGTTTAGACAAGAGCTTGAGACACGGCAAGGAACTGGAGCGCCCATAGGGTGGCCTAGGGTCCAGAATAGGGCTTGAATGGGGGGTGGGGGGGGGTGGGGGTGGGGGACGGACATGACACGACATTTGTATTTCCTGCCCAGGATAAAAGCCTGCTTCAGAGTGAGGGTGCCGAGCCTACACTTGTCACTCACCCTCTAATAGACAAACAGAGCACATCTCTTTCATCCTTTTGATATTAGGCACATGGCCATCAAGTGGATCCAGTAACTTAACCCACTGTTGTACTAACTACAAGTTAGTAAGATGTTGCTAATTAACACATTGCTTTACAAGTTGCTTCATTTTCTTTTTGGAGTACATGTTGAATATTCCCAACTACGTATGTCATCAGCTTCTTTAAAGTAGAAATACTGTTTTGTCTTTGATGTCTTCTCCTATAGCTTTTTAGAATCATGCTTTCCCCCAAATAGACATGTTTTTAAAGGAAGTTTCTAATCAGTCTCTTTGGAAGCTACTATGATACCGTGACAGACCTAACCTAAAACAGTGGCCAAATTGTTAGACTAGACCAGTCCCCCAGTAGACTGGAAATAGATAATGAAGGCTAAATCCCTCTTTCCCTCCCTTCCTCTTCTTACTAAAAATAAAGAAAATTGTATTGCAGTGGGATCTGAATGGAGAAATAATAGTCATTTTTCTGCGTTCAGAAATAGAGGACATAACCAGTATCCAGCCAGCAGTTTTCAATTTCTTAGCAGTGACGATTTAAGTAAATTTCACATGAGTTGTGGAGATCTAACTTTGTTATGATTGACAATAGAAAATTAGCCTTTTCTGCTGTTAAGATTATCTAGCATTCCTATCAGTCAGGTGGAATGTGGAATGAGATTGCATAGCTGTCGATTTGAAGGTCATTAAAGTCTTCAAAGGGTTAAAAGTTACTTCCACTGATGGATTTAAAACTGCCACATACACACAAACAAGGTTTTCAAAATGCCCCATTTTACATCTTTGTCGAGAGATAGTCTGGTTGCTGCATTTTTGTGTCTAGATTATATTACAGATATGTCAATAAACCACGAAGAACCTCCATAGATTCTAGAAGCTGGGCCATCTGTGCTTAAATAAACATCTCATGCAGCACCTGTTTTATTTTATAGGCTCTATAATCACAGTGACATTCTGAAAGAAGACCTTGAAGCCTGTGGAACAGCTGTCCTTCACCAGCCTCCGAGACTCTTACCTGGAGGTGGCAGCCATGAAAAGCAAGTCAGGTATTATTGGGATGAAATTGCTGCTGTGGAAGGATGGCCATTCTTGTTCCCAGATGCTTCCAAATGAAAACAAAACACTAGTCCACACGGTCACCACTGGGATAGACACTTGTAGTTGTCAGTTTAACTGTTTTATGGACTTGACCATTAACTTCTTTGTAAATGTATTTGTTTCTAATTGTTAATTGGATATATCCACTCAATCCCTACTCATAACAACGTTTTAAGGGCTTACTTGGGGGGAGGGAGCACAGGTAGCCTTCATCTGGTATATTAGCATACCTTCGTGAACAACCCAGGATATAATCTAGTCTAGCCACCACCCTAGAGGGATGTCATTGGCAAGTCCAAACCCCAGATGGATTCCTCAATTTCCAAGGTCATGCTGGTGATACAGGCCCCCAATCTAGAAGATACAGGCCCCCAATCTGCAAGTATGGTCTCTGGACCAGCAGCATCAACAAGACCTGGGAACACGTTTTCCCCACCCAGGCCTCACTGAATCAGGAATCTGGGGGTAAGACCCAGCCATCTGGGTTTTAATGAGCCCTTAAGGGAACTACCCTCACTCAGGTTTGAGAGCCACCACTTCAAGGATATCCCTTAAAGGCCATAAAGCTAGGATGAGAGAGAGAGGGGGTTAATTATTTGCAGGGTAGTTGGCACATGTGAACCATGATTCTTGTACATCCTTCCTGAGTCAATCAGAAATCTGTTCTCTACCCTCTACCCACCTTTTAGGTAGTGTGGGTTTCTTTTCATGGCCTCAGAAGCTTTGTGGCATCTGAGTGACTTATTGAGGTCATAGAATTACATATGTGTAATTTGTGTAATGGTTTGTCCAGCGTTGGCACCTGGTCGGTGCCTAATTCATGTTGCATAATTGTTGCCAGTGACCTAACTCTGATTTTTATTTTGGGGACTGACTATATTTCCTTTTATTAAAATATATCCCCACTATTTACTAGCAGAGAACAAATTATTTCTCGAGCATGGTCAGCAGATGAGTGTCTGTGAAAGCCCACCTGAAAGGACCTTGTTTCGCTGAGAGTGAGAGGGGCTTTGGGTCTGGTTATCTTATATCAAACATCATTTTCTCTACCTTCAGTGTGCCACATAGGCTGTTTTATGTTAATGATTTTCTTCAGAGTAGAATTCAGCATAAATCCCATGAAGGCGTGAGAAGTCAAGATGATGGTTTCTAAAAGGGCCTTGTCACAAGAAGACTTGGCCAATCATATGTTCCATTTAACAGAGCACAAGATGAGGTTCACAAGTCCTGAATGTGTATACATTACCTTCTGCATCTGTACTAGTGATCTCCAAACTGTGGAAAATGCTGGAAATGACCTTCCTGGTCAGTAACTTTTCAACCTGAAGCAGTAAAGGGCAATGCAAGAAAATCCTCTTTCCTGTTTTTTTTTTTTTTTTTTTTTTGTGAGGAAGATCAGCCCTGAGCTAACATTCATGCCAATCCTCCTCTTTTTGCTGAGGAAGACCAGCTCTGAGCTAACATGTATTGCCAATCCTCCTCCTTTTTTTCCCCAAAGCCCCAGTAGATAGTTGTATGTCATAGTTGCACATCCTTCTAGTTGCTGTATGTGGGACAAGGCCTCAGCATGGCCGTTCAAGCGGTACGTCAGTGGGCGCCGGGATCCGAACCTGGGCCGCCAGTAGCGGAGCGCGCGCACTTAACCACTAACCCAGGGGGCCGGCTCCCCCTCTTTCCTGTTGTTTTATCATGCAAAATAAAAAACAGCAGTCTCAAATACTCCTTTACAAGGCGGTGGAAGAAGCTGTCTGGGGTGGAGTCTTTCTGCACTCTGTAGGTCATTTGGTGATTATGTGTTGTGAGGCTCTGTAACCAGGCCCCTGTTTCTTTCTCACTGCTTTTTGTATCTGTTGATATACTATTTTGCATAAACCACAGTTGTGGTATGTGGCGTAGAAAGCATATATGCATTTGTAATTCTCTGTGCAAACTGACTTGTTAGACTAAATGATTCATTGTGTGACTCTCTTAACCTACGCTGCCAAACTGTGATTGTGGGTGATGAGATAAAATATCTACATCTACTAGACTAGACATTTGTATAGTTTCTCAACATGCATAAGAGAGCATTGATTTCCATTATGAAAGATTGCATTTTGCATGACTGTTGGTCTACAGTTATGTATAAATCAGCTTTCCCTAAGAAATGATCCTTCTTTATGACCAACACAAATTTTAAAATTAATATCTGGAGGCTGCAAGACTGCTTCTTTACCACAATCATTTTTTTAAGCCAGATAAAGAAGTCAGGAATGGTTACTAATGTCAGTGTTATGTTCTGTTACGATTAGGATTGCCCTTTTATGCCACATTGTGTGTTGTGACTGGGGGTGCTGTTTAATGCACACTGATTGTCACTGGTTCACTGTCTAGCCTTGGAAAAAGTGCCAAGTGTTTATATGACCTTTGAGAGATAAGCAGTCAGGTCTTTAAATACAGATTCTTTCTAACGAGTTTTATTTATTTATTTATTTTTGCTGAAGAAGATTAGCCCTGAGCTAACATCTGTTGCCAGTCTTCCTCTTTTTTTGCTTGAGGAAGTTTAGCCCTGAGCTAACATCTGTGCTAATCCTCCTCTATTTTGTATGTGGGTCACTGCCACAGCATGGCTGATGAGTGAGTGGTGTGGATTCACACCTGGGATCCGAACCCGTGAAGCAGGGCTGCCAAAGTGGAGCACGCCAAACTCAACCACTAGGTCACCAGGCCAGCCCCTCTAACAAGTTTTAATCATGGCATCGGGCTCCTTGCTGCTCTTCTTGCTCTAGCCACCCTCTGTGCCCCTCAGCACCCAGGAATTATTTTGGGCACTCCCCTAAGTGATATATTCCCATCTGCTTTGAGATCTCCCCTGGACCAAAGCAGTCAACTGGTCAACTTGATAAACTATTTCAGAAACACAGATTTGGAGAGAATGATCTACTTTTGTTCCTTAATTGTTAATGACACTGATGTCATTAGAATTCTAAGCCAGGCAGAGTAGGAAGGCTCTAATGGGTTATGAACTCCTTAAAGCCTGTTGAAGAGAACTGTGTTTGGTGTGGCGGCAGCCCTGCTTGTGCCCCTGACCCAACCATGGCTGTCGAGGTCTATCTCTTTACTATAATCTCATCTGCAAAATGGGATACCTGCCCCACAGCGTACTCTAAAAGATAGTGAGAAGACTTCTGAATTCCTGCTCACAAAGTGAAGCATCTTAAAAGGAAAAAGAACAAAACCGTTCCTATCATCATTATTGATTTTTGTTATATCAGGGATTAAGTGTTCAAAGACCTTCATATGAAAAGTTTACTGTTATTAGGTGGAAGACCAAGTTGTTATTTTAGACAATCGTGAATTATTAAAATATAATTCATGTCATTTGGGGTAATTGATAAAAAATTTGTTCATTATTGCCTTCTGGAAAACATATTTTAACATAAAAATGATTACTTAAGTAATTTTATCGTATATGAAATCCATATTGAGAGTACTCATTATTTTATTTTTTTTCCAGGTGCAACTAATTAATTGTCTCTTGTTAGTGGCTACTTTCAGATACAGTTGCCCAATTGTGCTCTCAAACTCATGCTGAAAAATTGAGTCAGCTTTATATTATTTGGATTACAGTATGTAAAAACCTCTTTATTTTATTCTGCCTATTATGTTCAGAATAAAATTCAGGGTACTTACTATTTTGTCTGCATTTAAAACTTTGGTCAAGTTACCAATCTGTTGTAAATCAGTTGTAATTAGGAAATGTTGGTACATTTACTTAAATTGCAGTTTTCTGATTGGAAGCCATTCCAAGTGTATGAAGTTAATTATAGACTGTTTAAAGTCTATTCTTTTATTATCTTTTTAATTAAAGGAGTATATCATTTAGCTGACATTGAACTTTGTTTTTTCTCTGTGGCATTGATGTTATAAATTTTCCAATGTAAAGTAGACAAAAGAGAAAAAAAAAACTCCTTTAAATCCTTTGTACCTTGGGCCGGCCCAGTGGCACAAGCGGTTAAGTGCTCGCGCTCCTCTGTGGCAGCCCGGGGTTCGCTGGCCAGGATCCCGGGCGCACACCAGCGCACCGCTTGTCGGGCCATGCTGTGGCGGCGTCCCATATAAAGTAGAGGAAGATGGGCACGGGTGTTAGCCCAGGGCCAGTCTTCCTCAGCAAAAAAGAGGAGGATTGGCATTGGATGTTAGCTCAGGGCTGGTCTTCCTCACACACACACAAAAAAATCCTTTGTACCACTTTGCAAATTTTCTGATTTGGTGTGTTTATGTAGAAACATGGGCAAGACTCCATGCAAGGAGAGCCATGGCTGTTGTACTCCTCACCCAATTTGTCCTGAAATCAATCTGCACGAAAGCCTGGTTTTGTGCTGTAAGTGTTGGCTTAACTGTTCAGAAGTCACAGACTCTAGATGCTGTACCTCCTTCCATAGCTCATTTGCTATTTGACCCCATGCAAGTCAATTAATGGGTTTTGTCCTTTTGTGAGGTATGTATAATAATTATAGGAAACCTTAGCTAGTTCTTTCATACCAGAGCCCAAAGGATGGTTACAGTTGGTGGGGACATTAGTAGCCTCTTGCCTTGGCTTTGCCTCTGCAGAAGTCACGTGTATCAGTCACCAGCGAGACGGTCTCTGATAATTCAGTCCATCCCAACTACTTGAACTAACTTAATTCACCCTACTTCAACTTGTTTCCAAGTTTAACTCAACCTAAGTAAGCATCTTTTCAGACCAGAAGCACAATTGATTTACTCATTATGAGAAATGTAACGGCTGAATGGACTAGAATTTGCTGGTAGCCTGTGATTGCATTTTCCCGGTAGGGAAATCTCTTGTGAAACCAAATGTAGAAAAAGGTTGCTTCATTTACATAGAAACAGAACAAAGGAATTGGGTGGCATTATGACATTGGTGAGGTCTAGACAGAACCAAGAAAGGCAAGTTGCTGAAGGGGCTTTCTACCAAACCAGCCAGAAACCTTAGAATCATTCTGGGAAGTTTTTAAATAAGTTCAAGGATTCCGATGACCCATCCCACTTTATTCAACTCTTGGGAAAAACTAGAGTTAGGTCAGGCAAAGATTATAACAATTAAGATTTATTAAAGAAGGTTCTGAATTGTACCTAGACTTACTTTTTTTCCAAATATTTTCTTATGAAAATTCCAAACATACAGAAAAGTAAAAGGAACTGTGTAATGAGCATTCATATACCCACCACCCAGAATCTACCATTGACATTTGATTGCACTCCCATATGTCTGTCTCTTCATATTTCCATCCATCCATCAGTCACAATCTCTTATTTTTATGCATTTCCAAGTAAGTTGCAGACATTAGTACACTGTTTTTTAACTTTTTACTTTGAAATTTTTAAAACATTCACAAAAGCCACTATAATAACATAATGAAGTCCCATGTACCCCTCACCCAGATCCACCAGTTGTCAACATTTTGCTAGTCTTGTTTTATCTTTCCCTCATCCACACTTTTTTCTTTGAGTAGTTTAAAAGAGACAACATATTTTACTTATAAATACTCACAAATACTTATATCTCTAACATATAAGGATATAATACATTACCATTTAACAAGATTCTTTACTTTATCTGATACCTATTTCTTGTGAGTTTGTCTTGATTATCTCAAAAAAGTCATTTTACATTTGCTTTGTTTGTATCAGGATCGAAATGCTATCACCTGTAAACTGCTGGTTCAATCCAGATACATGATTATACTCCAGCCCAGTTATTTTGGCAAGACAACGTCATAGGTGGTGCTTGTACTTCTTCTTTTTTTTTTTTTGTGAGGAAGATCAGCCCTGAGCTAACATCCGATGCCAATCCTCCTCCTTTTTTTTTTTTTTTTTTGCTGAGGAAGATTGGCCTTGAGCTAACATCCATGCCCATCTTCCTCTACTTTATATGGGATGCCGCCACAGCATGGCTTGACAAGCGGTGCGTTGGTGCACGCTCGGGATCCGAACCTGCGAACCCCAGGCCACCAAAGCGGAGTGCGCGCATTTAACTGCTGCGCCACCGGGCTGCCCCAGTGCTTGTACTTCTTATTACACCCCCTCAGGCCGCATGTGATATCTGGTTGTCATGTTGTTAGGAAGACTGCTCTGTGGGTTTGAACATTGATAGACTGATGCTTCAGTATAAAGTTTACTGTTATGCAGTTTCCACAAAATTATGATCATTTCCTAGATGCATTCATTAATTTGGACTTACAAAATGGTGACTTTTCTAATTTGTTAATTTCTTCTGCATTTATTAGTTGGAAGAACTTTTCCCATCAACTACTTGTTAATTGTAAAATGCATTTTTTGACCACAAAGGCAGGATAAATGCTTGATTCTATCCCTTTACTTACCAATTTTCAGAATATCAAGTTGTTGCCCTAGCAGTCTCCAAAGGTTTGTTTATTTGTTTATATTTTTAATTTTGGTGAAACACACATAACATAAAATTTACCATCTTAACCATTTTTGAGTGTACAGCTCAGTACTGTTAAGTACATTCACATTGTTCTGCAACAGATCTCTAGAACTTTTTCATCTTACAAAACTGAAACTCTGTATCCATTAAATAGCTCTCCATTTCTCCCTCACCCAGCACCTAGCATCACCATTCTGCTTTCTGTTTCTGTGAATGTGACTGCTCTAGGTGTCTTATGTAAGTGGAATCATAAAGTATTTGTCTTTTTGTGACTAGCTTATTTTACTTAGCATAGTGTCCTTAAGATTCATCCATGTTGTAGAATGTGACGGGATTTCCTTCCTTTTTGAGGCTGAATCCAAAGACTTTTTATTATTTTTAAAACTTTTTATTATTTATTTTTTAAATGAACTTGTAGATTTTTATATATTTGCTGTGTTTAAGTCCATTGCACTCATTGTTCTTTTTGGTGCTCAAATTGTCCCATCTTTGGCCAGCAGGAACCCTTTCAAGATGGCCTCTGAGGCCTTTTGACATGACTCAGTAGTCTTTGATAGCTTCCATGCTTTCTGGTATGACAAGGTTTTCCAGGCTCATCTTGTACATTTCCTGCCCCAGAACTAGAACAGGGCATTTCCCTAAGGGAACCTGGTTCCTTTTAGTATCTAAATACCGTAGTCTAGGCAGCAATATAGGCTTCCTTTTAACTCTTTCCTAATAATATCTTAATTTTTAAAAAATTTCATAGTAAGTATATAACAGGAATCAACTGTTGTTGAGATGGAAATGTGATTTGTTTCTCTTAACTACACTTAAGAGGAGGCTGACTATCTGTGCAGTGATTTGAAACCATGGCCGCGCATTAGAATCGCTCTGTGAGCCTTAAAAAATCCAAATGGCTGGACCACACCTCAGGCCAATTTTACTAGACTCTGTAGGGGTGGTATTAGGCACCTGAATTTTGCAAACCTCCCCAGGTAGTTCCAGTATGCAGCCAAAGTTGAGAATGCTCATCTAGCAATGAAATCATAACCAAAATAAAATTAAAAAAGAAATACCAAGACTCTGGAAATTCCCTTAGTCCAGAATATATTAGGTTCTAGACTTTTCTGGATGAACTGTCTTTAACCAACTTGATTAAGGGGCCTTTGAAAATATGGGAATCTCATAAGTAACCCAATACTACAAATTTCTAATGTGTCTCCTATTTCTGTGTTATAGATCTGAACAAGCGTCAGCCTCAGGCTTGTTGAGGGCACAGTTGGGTCAGCACATGGCCACCTTGAAAGAACGTGATAATTCTATCACAGAAGAGGTAGCTAAGAAGTCTGAAGTTTTCCTAGTCAAAAACGTGGACCAGAGGACAGGGGTTAGTAATTTTTATTTTTTTTAATAAGTTTCAAGATGTACAAATTATTCATTTAAGGAAATAGTCATGTTCTTAACAATGGTTAACATATTTGAAAAAAGATTAAATAATAGTGAGGTTTTATGGTTGGTTTTAACTTTCTGCTCTCAGGCCTTTTGCATAGTGTTTTATGTAGGAATCTCAACTCCTTACATAAAGTTGATTCAGGTTTTGGAGCTAACCTAATTAAGCATATCTACCCCAGCATTTTCCAAGGAACTTAGAAGCCTCTTGTAGCATCCTGGTTTTCTTTCTCCACTCCATCGAGACCCGGGAAACAGAGCCGTCTTCTGTGGCTGGTGTGTGGGCTGGTGGGCGAGAAGGTCCAAGGGAGTGGAGCCTTGTTGTGCCGGGTCCAGCCTAGGCTAAGGAGTTTGTGTTTAATTGAGTAGATCTTGAAAAGCCGGTAGAGCTTTTCGAGCGGGGCTATAATAAGATCTCTGCTGCGCCTTGGGGAGTTCTGTCTGCTTGGAGTGGGACTGAGACGGAGAGGAGCGAGCCCTGCTGTGGGTCAGACAAGACAGCAAGGGGCCTGACTCAGGAGCTGGCACAGAGGGGAGTGTGAGCTGCTGAAGAGACAAGGGAACCGATGGAGCAGATTCCCAAGGAAGGCAGGATGGGCTCCCACCCAGGAGCCCAGATTTAGAGCGTTTCCGTCGTAGTCCTTGTCATTCCCTGGAAAAGCCATATGTTCAGAGAGATGGCCTTTCCTTTCCTAAATTTAATGTCTTGTGAACGTGTCTAGTTTCATGTATGGTTTCTCATCCTTATATGTAATATAGGGTTTTCTGGCTTTGATCCTTTTTATTTTTATCATGCACAAAGTTCGAGGATTCTGCATGTGCCCCTCCCGGAGGCGCGGCTTGCCATCTCTGCACTGAAGTGACACACCTGTGTGGCTGTGCGGTCCAGAGCCTCGGCCATCACCCCTCAAGCCTCTCAGAGCACCTTCAGTCCTTCTCAAGCCCCCCTTTCTTTGCCCCTTTGATTAAAAGAGAGTAGAAGTGCTTTTTTAAGCATTTCAAACATACAAACAGAGAGTGATAAAATGAACCCAGGAATCCCATGCCTACCAGCCCAGACTCACATGTGTCGTTACCATTGCACCCTATTTATTTCAGACCTGCTCCTCATCTTCCTTCTCCTCATCTTCCTACCCGTCCTCCTTTTCCCCCTCCCTCTTGGCTTCTCTCTCTCCCCCTTTCACGCACCTTCCCTCCCTTCTTCTGCTCTTTCTCTCCTCTTCTTCTCCCCTCCTTTTCTCCTTCTCCTCCTCTCCCTCCTCTAACCTCCTTCCTCCCCAATTTCTTTCTCCTGAAATAAATTATTATGGAGATACAGCCCCTGTGCGCTTCTCCTCAAGCCCATGCCCCTTTTCAGAGGTAATCTTGTGCTATCCTTCCCACACATATTTTCATTTCACTGCACTTCCTGTGACTCAATAAATAACCTATAGTTTTGTTTTGTTTGAGGTATGATACCACTTGTGTGAATGTTCTTTGAGAAAGAACCATGTTCTTGAGGAAAAACAGAACCTGTGTTTTTTAGATCCGTTCCACACCTATTGATAAATGTAGATCTTTTTTTTTTTTAGGTCAGGAAGGTTAGCCCTGAGCTAACATCTGTTGCCAATCCTCCTCTTTTTACTGAGGAAGATTGGCCCTGGGCTAACATCCATGCCCATCTTCCTCTACTTTATATGTGGGATGCCTGCCACAGTATGGCTTGATGCACCTGCCATGCATCTGTCCACGCCTGGGATCCCAACTTGTGAACCCTGGGCCGCTGAAGCGGAGCAGGGAAACTTAACCACTATGCCACTGGGCTGGCCCAATAAATGTAGATCTTAAGAAGGATTTGTTTTCCGGTTTTGTTGTCCATTTTATCTAGTACCATTTTGTAACAACATTGTATTCCATTCTTGTTCACTCAAGTAGGTCACATTTCAGCCGTGTCAAGGCTGAAATAAGCAGTGGTCTACTGCCCTTTCCTATCTAGTCATCTTTTTTTAAAAAGGTGTTGTTTATATTAGAAAACGTATTCCCAGTTCCAGACAACCAATCCACTCATAATTTTTCAAATAATAACTCCATTATTTTTTTTTTTAAAGGATCTCTCAGTGTTGCTTGGTTTTTGTTTTTGTTTTTTTAATTTTATTTATTTATTTTTTCCCCCAAAGCCCCAGTAGATAGTTGTGTCATAGTTGCACATCCTTCTAGTTGCTGT